>NC_064627.1:341853412-342153412 GCF_023864275.1 Schistocerca cancellata
CAAGCGCTTCACCAATTTTAAGGAGCCACAGATTCCCTCCAAACCCTTTTGTATATAGAAGGGACAAACCTTCTCGAAACTACCCTCCTTCCATTTCACTATCAGAAACATGTTCTGATTACCAGAATGCATTCTGTTTCTAAAGACTGGACTTGTCAAAGAAGCGCCGGAGTCAAGGGGACTGACTACACAAGCCCTCTTGATAGACTGGGTGTTAGAACATTCCAGCAGCCCACCCTTTCTGCTGGGATGAGGAAAAGAGGATTTCAAAGAATCCATTTCGGTCCCACAAGCAGCTAGGGTAGTAAGGGTCGACTCAAGACAGAGCCCTGCATGCCTGAGTAAGCCTTATACAACTGAGGTGCGGCAGGTTCCTCAGAGGGTGCCCACTAACGACTGTTCCACCTCAACAGCCATGCATCTCATCAGCGCGTAGCACACCTTGAGATTGAGGGGTTTTTAGAGAGGTTTATTCCATCCTTGTGATCTGGGCGGTAAAGCCAAGATCCCCATTCCCTGAGACATACAATGTTCCACCACCGAGCCGCACAGTGGTCGCTGAAAAATGCCCAGAGCTAATGGCGACAGGGGACTGGCGGCGCTTACCAGTCCCCAGATCAGGAACCCCAGGGTCGCCAAGCCTGGCCAAGCCCGTACCAAGCAAATGAATGCCGAGCCCCTTGGAGCTTGGGATCATGTAAGATCTTCTAAGCTCAGGAGCAGAAATAACATTATCCATAACCTTTGTGGCATTAGTTGGGGATTGTCAGCTGACACACTACTATGCGAATACCAGACAACTGCCGATAGCCCTAACCTTCCCATATTGAATGACATATTTCCTGATCAACAAATAAGATTAAGGTTAAGACATCACATTCTTATCATAGCCACAATCTTTACTGATATCGAATTCAGTGCCATCCATATATAGAAACGCTACTGACAACAAAACCATCCTCCGCAATGTTCAAAACTGACCTGCAAGCAGGAGAAACCCCTTGAATTTGACCACGGGAAATTTGCTCTACCCTTAACTGTATCTAAACAGACCATGGAAGACGTGCAGATACTCTTCACAAGTGGGGCAAATTTTCACAGTCTAACATGTATTCTAATCTACAGTCCAACTCAGCGTGTTTCACAAATGTAAAACACTAACAAAGAGAAAAGAAGTTGTGACAGAAAACAAAGAAGAGTCCAGAACCAGCAGCAATTCTGCCATGCACCTATGGATTTGTAATCTGACACTTACCCAATGACTTTCTGAGTGAGACATAACATAATTACATCAAAAAAAGATAAAGAATTCCATTTTAAAATTTTATATTCCTTCAGTTCCTAAATAATATTGAATGAGTATCAATGAAAAAAATTTAAACATAATACAAAAAACTGTGACAGCATTTACTAGAGAGTTAAGTGTTGCTGCGGCATCAGTTTCATGCAGGCTTTCACAATCTAACTAGGGATATACAGGTCAACCACTGACGTAATTCTGCAACTGGGCACTACAACAGTGCTGATACAGTACCCTGCACTGCAGCATTCCATCATCAGTGATAGAGTGGACTGCTGTACAGTGCAGCACCCGTGGTGTTTTCACAGCCGCACTATGCAACAGGGGCCTAGCTCCTGTGATAAAACACCTGCCTGAAGGGCTCATCTTGTAGCAGCACCTTTTCAGCACTGTGCATCTGACCGGCGCAGTCTCCACGAAAGTCATCGGTCGATGGTTAGGCGAATTAGCCACAGCCTCACCAGGCTTTGAACAGGATCCCCCCCCCCCCCAATTCTTACAGGGGACTGCATCGGGCACAAGCCTACAGGCTTCCTCCCAGCTGCCTCAGGCTGCAGACAATGCTTGCCAGGCCAGACCCCAGCCTCGATGCACTGCAGAGCTGACACCTGACTCGCACCAGCGAGGGTGCCACCCACCAACAGCTCTCACTGTCTCAGCACGACACATGCTGCCCATCCACTACAATCATCAGCAGGGTGACATATAGTGTGGAAGTACTGAATAATAAATAAAACTGAGGAAGCATTCTTGGCTTTGTGCTTGGTCACCTTTGCCTCACAACAGTTGGACAGAGCAGAAAATGATTACTCTGCAAAAGAGAAAGAGATGCCGAGTCTCATATACGCCATACCAAATTTTCAAAATTATTTGTACGGGAGAAAATTCTAGGTCATAATAAATCAGCAACTTTGAGATGGTTACTATGATTAAAAGATCCATGGAGTCAGTTAATATATTTTGCACTAAAACTCACTGATTTTGATTTTGAGGTGCATCAATGACTTGGCAAATCACACGGAAATGCTGATGGCCTGAGTCAGAAAGAATGTATGATAAACTGAGTGTGTTTCACCTTTTTAGAACAGCAGAAGGCACAAGCAGCTGACTCAGGCTGAAAGCTACTTGTTATGTAACCTTACATAATTGTGCACAACAGTGTTATCTAAACACATAATATTATGGTACCAGTTACTTTGTGAAATGAAATGTTAAAACAGGTACAGTTACTTTGTGAAGTGAACCATGTATTAGCAGTGTACGGAGTTTCTAAAGTGACAGAATAAAATAATGCGTAGCCAAAAAATACTGGAGGCAGACACGAATGCAAGATGTAGAACAGAGCACAAGGAACTCCGTAAAATGCACACATCAAGCTAAATTAAGTCATCAGCTTATTCTGTTGCAGAGGTTACCAAAGACAGAAAACCATTTGAGATGATTGGTTTGGACATCTTACGTCCTTTTGGGAAGATGTCAGGAGGGAATCATTGTGTTAATGATAATAGATTACTCTTCACACTTTGTAGAAATCATGGCTATTCCAAAACAGCAAGCCATTGGCACAAGCAAGCAATAAGTGTTTATTAAAGTTTGGTACCCCACAGATGGTGATTACAGATCAAGGTACTAACTTCCAGTTAGAACTGATTAAGCAACTTTGCTACAAAATCAAAATAAGAAAAAGTGCATTACACCTACAAGCAAATGACAGAATGAAAAAAGTTTTCAGGATGAGAGGGACGATGTTGTGTCACTATGTCAACAATCATCATAATGCTGTTACCTACATAGTAGGAGCAGCATATAATTCTGAAGTGCAGAACTCAATCGAGATTTGTCACATTACAAAATGGCATATGGATGGAAGATGCCATCACCATCTGAAATAGTGAAACCCAGAGTGGGGGAAAACAGTGGATCAGTGCAGAATTTGTGAAAACTTTACCATAGTATAGCACCAAGTGCAAAAAGTGAACACAAAGGCCCTAGAACAGCAGCACTAAATGGGACAACGCAATGCAGGACTGAATAGTAAAACACAATGGCAAGTTAACCTAATACCGTGAAGGGCAGTAGGTGGTGATGATGAGCACTTACAAACCAAAGAGAAAAACTAAACAAATTTAGGTAAACTCTGTGCTAAGTGACTGAGATGATCTTGCTGGAAAATGTGAAGTTACAACTCCTTACTCATACAACTGTTGCCCACGTTGGACATATCTGACCCTTTCAGGGCATGCCCGAAGCTTTACCACCACTACTGGTCTCAGTACCAAAAAAGGAAGAAGGGGGTAAGACAGAAAAAGTGGCATGACAAGGTGAGCAAGTGGTACCCACACAGCCTGCCTGCATGCCGCTTGTCATATACATGAAAGATCAAGGGGAAGGCCAGCGGAGAGAAGAGATTGATTGGAATAGTAGGTAAGAACAGCAAATATGAATACTTTCAGAGAGTAGTAGCTCACTAGGTGTACTCAGTGTATGACTCAGTAGAAGCTGTCACAATTTGCTTCAAGCAAAGGCACCCAGGGGGAACAGAATGATTGGAATTACTGAATAGTGGGAGACTGTTAAAAGGGGGGACTCAATGTGACATCTTGGGATTGACTTTTCAGCTGCCAGCTACAATGACAAGGACTTTGGCTCTGGACTTCACATACGCACTGCTGTACCTAACTAACAATCCTTTTGAAATCCTATCAACAAAGAAGTCAATCTACCTGAATGGTACCATTGAGTCAACCATACTTAGTTTTTTCAACAACATGTAAGCAACAAAGATGGGCAATTAGCCAGAACAGTTGTTTCAGTGTAATCAGCAGTATCAGAGTGGGTGTCAGCATTACCTACATCCAACATTGGTGGACAGCCATCTGCCCATTTGATAGCCACTACATTATCTACCACCCCAATGATAAAAAACAATGTTTAACCAAAGTGATGGAACTTTCTGGGTTTACACCAGCTGGCATATACAATGTGATCAAGTGTACAGGGAAGAAGGGCAGACAGTGTATAAAGTGTAAACAGTGGTATGGGAAAGACTGCACTGCAGGTATAGTAGCTCCATGTTGTTTTAGTAATTCAAAGTTTCAGAAGTATCTGAAAATTCAGAGGACAAATTCTCACAAGGGAAGAAGAAATGTAATAGCTTCAGTTTCAGGCAGGCCTCCAGAGCTAGCGGTCACATGGGTGCAAGGTGCACTTCTGCAAATGTGAATTTTGTGTGTGTGTGTGTGTGTGTGTGTGTGTGTGTGTGTGTGTGTGTGTTAAATCTCTAAAAATAATAAAATACAAGCCCACAAAGGAACACACTAATTTATATTCAAATATTTTCCTTTCGTTAGAAACATAATACATCTATTCAAAATGAGTAAATATGTGTCTCACTTATCAGTTACAGTATAACAAATTATGTTTTACATACCCACATGCATGTATCCATCCGTGATAAAGCGATTCAAGAGTCGCGTGATGAAATAACCAATTACTCTTGAATTATAATATGTGATATAAACAACCCAAACAACAGATGACAGAAGTGAACACAAAAGCCAAAAGAAATTTTTATCCATTGCAATTTCATCCAATTTGGTAGTTTGGTTCAAAAATGCTGGGCGGGGCTCGATCTCCATGGTGTCTATATTGAATAGTACCATTGTAGTTACAAAAAGACACGGGTGTAGCCTATGAAGAAAAATAATGTATTACTGTTAGTGGCTACAAATAATGCACATGGTATGTTTTTTGTAATTAGAATAATGGCATAAAATTAAAATAATAACTCTAAATAAGGATAAAAAGCTATCATATAAATTTATATTGAATTGATCATGTTTATCCAAAGAACATGCGTCATAATGAATAAAATCAATTTGTGCAGCTATTTTTATTATTGGACAAAATATATCAAATCATTACTCACTGGCAGAAGATATTTGCAGACGTTTCATCTTCTTACATGGTTAAGATTAGTTAATATACATGTGGAAGGACAAAACACTTAAAATATTTACATCTCTTTAACAATGGATGACAATGCGCTCATGGTCTCTCTTTGCAAATTTCTCACACGTGCTTTTCTTATGAGATCAATATTTTTTCATTTTTCCTGTTTTTCCCCAAGAAATAATGTCATCGTCACCACTGATTCAAAATTGTTATGGTATACAATTTTTCTTGTGAACGTGTTTGTTTTGTCAGCTAAGATTATCACAGCACATGCCAAACTATGCAATTTATTTGCAAATGTGTAGTATGTGATAAATCACGACAGGTTTTCAAGATGCATTCTCAAGAATTTTACAGTCTGCTGCCTTCTCTCTTACATAAATATATACTTTTATAACAAAGTAAACAACTAATTAGGAAATGTATCGGGCATCGAATGAATTCAGAGAAACGCTGCTAGGACTGTAATAGTTAGTATAGCCCATATGAAAGTATAACAGAAACATTCAGATGTAACGGGAAGCCTTGACAGAAAGACAACATTGTTCTTGCGAAACTCTGCTGGATAAATTTAGAGATCTTGTATACAAAGACGACTATGACCATTATGCTGCAAAGTCCAATACATATCTCGCATAGGGATCATGTTAAAAATATAAGAGATCAGGGTGTATACAGTGGCAGTTAGACAGGCATTTTCCATTGCTCAATACGCACACAAAATAGGAAAAAAAACTGTTAACAATGGTAGGATGTCTCCTCCGCTTGTACTATACAGTGGCTTTTGGAGTATTCGTGTAAGTGTTTCTTTTGTTCCTGCCAATGTTACTAGAAAAGAGACCAGATTAAATCTCCAGACACTGACTCAAGAAAAGTGAATCTCCCTATAAAAACACAAGATTTCTTGAGGTACTGATTTACTTCTCATCACCTTATGTGGGAGTCTTTCTCACAGAAGTAGCTGCTGTTGGTGGATACCAAACTAATCATCCTTCTACAATAAAGTTAACTGTTCAATGTGTTGTTGACAGAGGCTTAAGAAGTTCCCAAAAAGCGAAAGGATCCATCCATATAATCTGCTTCAAATCTTCTAAAGTGGCCATGTCTATTTTCAAAGTTTTCATAAAGTACTCCTTCATGGAGTTATTACATTGTCATTGGTAAGTCACTACCTGATGAAAGAAACCGCTCTCGAAAATTCAGCAGTTGTTTCTGCAGCCTGGTGGACTCCCAAACACCCCAGTGTCACATTAATCCAAGGGAAGAAATGTAATATGGCATCTGTCTGTAAACACTGTTCTCCACCCTGGATAAGGAAGCTTAGTGTTTAATATATCACTACAGTCAACGTCGTTTGAGACTGGCAGAAGCTCAGATTGAACAAAGATGGAGAAGCAAGTTCATCACACGTTTCTTGAAACAACCAGCCTGATATTCACCTAATATGTTTACGACAAATTGCTGAAAATATTTATCAGAAGGCCAAGATGAGAATTCCTTCCTGTAGAGTATGATTCCTGCATCTAGCCCACTGTGTTGAGGTAGAGAGTAGGAACCAGTACACTGCAAATGAAATGTTTGGAGAAGATGCACCAGCACACAAACTGAAGGGCTGTATGTTGGGAAGTTATGAAGATAATTTTTCCAAAAAGTGATAATCACTTTATGAATACAGTTTGTTATGAGTGAATATCATACTGTTTAGAATGCTTCTGAGTCAGGGTTGTTTTATACAATCAGATGGTCTGTGATTACAATATTGTTACCATAATACTATTTAGCATGTTAATTGTCAATTCAGAATTGTATCACGTCTGGTGATCTAACTATTGGCAAAAACTGTGAGTTAATTTGCACAAAATGAGTTTGCCCTTAATGGCTAGTATAAAAAATGTCATAAAAAATACTCATGGGCATCTGTGAAATGTATAGTGAGTAAATTACACATTTGCTGCTTATCCATAATAATAATGAAGCAACAAAAAATTTGTATGAAGATTGTACATAAATTTTAGTATGAATAAATTTATATCAATGATGTTAATGGAATTATTATTACACTTTTTTAATTGATGATGGATCTCAAAGCTTCTTTCTTAATGTGAAACTTTCCTTTCTTCACAAAGCAGGCAACAATAGTATGATTCACAACATGTCTTCTGTTGAGCAAAACTCTGCGTCGAGAAATGTCTGTACCACCCATTGTTCTGCAATCATCCTTGCTACACTCTCTGGTACACTCAATTCGACCACCACGCCTACTCCTGACACCATGCCCCTCATTTCACTCATTCTACACTCACAATCTTCTCTCAGCTGTCTCCCTCTTCCCATGTTCTACAACCCCTCCCTCTCCCAAGTCACTACCTCACTTGATTGCGTGTCAAATGTAATGCCCCTCCCACTAGTGTCGCAGTGGATGCATCAGTGCCAAAAACCAGTCTTGTCACTCTGCTACCTACCTACCCCTCTCTCACTCGCCCCCCCCCCCCCCCTTATATTTATATCAACTGTTACCTTTCTTTACCTGCCATGACTTTCCAATTGAATTCCTGAACGATAATATTTTTTTCCAGCATTTTCTCTTCTTTTCAAAAATGAAAGAAACTCGGGTTTCACAAGAAATATTTTGACATATTTTGGTTATGTGTATATCTACCACCATCTGGTTGACAGAGCTTTTTATATTTATTTGATAGTAATTTCATTCTGAAAGTGATTAGCTATACACCCATGCTTTGCAACTGAAATTAAAGAAGGGCCTTTGCATTCCATTACTTTTTAGGGTTCCATAACTCAATCAGTGGAAATGCAACCCTTATAGGACTGCTTTGTCAATAAACTAGTTTTTTTTCCTAGTCAAAAGTCAAATATACATGAAACCTATCAAAAGAAGCAAAGCAATCTCACTAAGTTTCTATACACAAAGTGAAATCAGTAAATCTGTATTTCCTAGTCAAGTTAACTCAATGTAAGTTTGTATTCATAAAGAGCACTTACTCCTGTCACTAACATAAACTTCCGAATATACTTCTGTCCCTGAGATATAAAAAGTAAGAGCGCCACCTATTGTTTCTTTGGTGTACTGCATCACCACTAAGGTACACATTCAAACTACTATTCCATAGACTGACATTTCGTCTCCGGATCATAATGTTGTACCCACGTTTCGTCTCCTGTCACAACTGAATGGAGCAAGGCGTCACCTTCAATCTCATAATGCGAGTGGAGTTCCTGGCAAATTTCAAGTCTGTGTGCTTTCATTTCAGGAGTCAGCATACGGGGGTACCCATCATGCACAGATCCTCCGACAGCCAAGAAGAGCAATAATGTGACCCACACGTTATTGTGAAATGCTGATTCTGATTGCAATTTCTCTCTGAGTGATATGATGATCATCCTGAATCAATCTGTCAACATTTTGCTCGTGAAACTCGGTGGTTGCTGTCACAGGACGTACAACTCTTTGTTTGTCACGCAGATCAGATGTTCATGCCTCAACATCTTTAAACTTACTCGCCCAACGATGCACAGTATGCATATCAACACAATCACCATAAACTGCTTTCATTCCATGAATCTCCTTTGGGGTGATACCTTCTGCTGTCAAGAATTCAATGACTGCACATTGCTTAGATTGCATTGTCCAACTGTCTGCACAGGGTTCCATACTTTGCACTGTAACACCACAATAGTTCAATGCTAAGGCTTCCCGCCAACTGGAACTATAGAGAAGGGGCTACAGAACAAGCCAGTACCTGCTGCATACCAATGCTACCAACTGTTGAAGAGTTACGAAGATGGAGGCATTGCTTTTCAGTCAACCCTCGTATTAAATACCTTACATATTATACTTATTTGTGATACTTTACTTTTATATGATGATGTGTTGTTAAAATTGTGAACAACGCAGACACTCCTCAATGTGAATAGTCTGGAAACTGATGTAGACTATTTTTTGTTTTAGCAAAACACTGTGTGGAAAGCAAAGCAAAAGAAAATAGGTAAATGGTCTAAGTCCATCACATGGAGTTCCCAAAGCAAACGTGCAAAGTAGGTGACTTAGTTATCTTGTTACATCATACTCTGGTCTATAGTATTCCAGCACTGGATTCATGATTCCATGACCTACTGAGATGATACCCTGTGTCTTTGTCATTTCATGTCGAATGGTATAAGGCTTTTGATAAGACTGCCACAGGAAGAGGAACTAGTAGCAAGAACTGTTAATTTCTCACTCCATGATCTGTCTTGTATTTACACAGTTCTGAGCATCTGCTGGTTTTTCCACTTCCCTTCAGGTGTGTTATGTCAGTATTCATTGTAACAACACAGGAGAAAACTTCTACATTTAGAAACTTCCAAACTGTTATGAATGCCATACACCATTTTTATTTTCAAGGCAACTGTATGTTGTGCAGTGGAGGGTACATGACATTACAATTTTCCCTTGCCCAGAAGTTTCATTCACATATGCTGGGCAAAAAAAGACTGCCACCCTGTACAAAGTAGATTTTTGTTTTGTTTTATCACCATGGTGATTGCTTGATATACAAATGGCAGGGTTGTACTATGTCAATTGTTGGAACATGCATCCTTGAATTTAACAGCAAGTGTCTCCATGAAACACAATTCCTTTCTTGTAGCAACAGCCATTGAACTTGGTTTGTATCTTCATGAGTCTCCTATGCTAGCAAAATAACTGATGATAGCTGAAGCAGAGATTATACAAAATGCAGACTGGCAATAGCAAGTGAAGTATTTGTGTAAAAGAGAAATTTGATAGTATCAAATATAAATTTAAATGTTTGTACGTCTTTTCTGAAGGCAATTGGCTGGAGTGTAGCCTTGTAAGGAACTGAAGCATGGACAATAAAACAGTTCAGCCAGAAGGAGAATAAAGCTTTTTAAAAGTGGTGCTACAGAAGAATGTTGAAGATGTGTAAAGCAAATAACTAATGAGGACGCACTAAATTGAACTGAGGTGAAATTAAATTTATGCACAATGTAACTAAAAGAAGGAAGCAGTTGATAGTACACATCCTGAAGGCTCTCAAAGACTCGTCAATGTAATGAAGGAGAGAAGCGTGGGTAGTAAAAACTGTAGAGGCAGGCCAAAGTTAGGATAAAGTAAGCAGGTTCGAATGGATGAACGTTGCTGCAGTTATGTAGAGATGAAGAGATTTGCACAGGATAGACCATTGTGGAGAGCTGCATCTAGCCAGTCTTCGGACTGAAGACTACAATAATACCTAAACAAATTTTTAATTAAATGTGAACTATTCCTTGAATCTTCTATACCTCGGCCATTAGTCTAACCTGGTACGGTTACCATACAGACAAGAAACTGTCAAGAATCAATTGAACAATGGTTTTATAATATGTCTCCTAACTATTTCTTTAGCATTCTTCCACTGATTCTCAGTCTGTTATTGGCCCTTGCTATAACTACTTTGAGATGACAGTTCAACATAAAATATATTGAGACACATAACACCAGATATTTTAGTCATGACTTTTCAGTGACAGGCTGCCAATGGTGTAACTAAAGAATAACGGATATTTCTGTCCATTTACATACAATATGTTAAGTATCCCTGAAAGCAGACATTGCGATGGAAGTAGACAAAATGGTGTGGTAACGCAGTGGAAATGTGTGGAAACCCGCAGGGTGTATGTGGCATGTACAAAGTGGAATGATGGAGGTGTTTATCTGTCAGCAGTAGTAAATCAGAGAGGCCAGTGCTTACATGCCAAGTATTGTTGTGGAGCTCAGTCAACAGCCGCCTGCACCAGCCGCATGCAGAGTTTATTCCCATCTATGTATCTATGAGGTTTTGGACCTTCTGTTCCATAGACTGACTTTGTGAGATTTCTTTTCCTCTCTCACAGGGTTGTGTTCGCTGTTATTATTGAGCCGCAACCATACCGTGAAGTACCCATGCCAACAGTCTGGAGTATCAGAGTTGTCACATCTGTGCAGATACTTAAAATATGTTACAACTGTTTAATCTGAGTCCCAGTTGAAAGTCCTAGCACAAGCAGCAATCAATTCTCTGCAGGTTTACGCGCATTTTGTTACACCTTTCTGATGTTGCAACTTCTTTGTTCACAACAGCATCATCTGCAAATATCAACCTGGAGATTTTGACCTCATTCAAAGCATCATTATATAATACAACAAACCACTGACATCTTCAATGACAAAATGCTGCCTTTCTATACTAGTGAAATTTCTATAAGTATCTCCCAGGTTATGAACAAAGTTCCTTTTGCATCTTAGCGAGAGCAACATATACTGTGTTTTGTCTGCTATGAATTCTACAATCCAAAGCTGCTCCGATATCCTGTACATTCACACTTTATTCCCAGGGTCGTAATTTTGAAATGAAAATAATGGAACACAGGATCAATTTGGGACCACTACTTGATCCATTAGCTATCTCATAAATGAATGAATTGAGGGGCCTGCAGTACCTATGTTGATCCCTACAAAGCAGTTTTTTTATTTCCAGCGAGTTCATAAGCAAGAGCATAAAATGCTTTCTGTTTTTATCTATTTATCTGAGTCCAACACATTATAATCGAAATCTACATTACAATATCAAATACAGGGAATATCAAACTTTATGAGGCGAATGTTCAGCAGCCAGAACAGCACAGTCATTCCCTGCAAGCAAGTCTTTATGTCACAGGGTTCAGTCAATTACTGCAAATCAACATCTGTTTAAGAGTCCTACCTTGCCCATCATTCACAAAATTCATCATCATCACTGGTACCACATTCTTTAAGGGGGCTCCGGAATGCCCTATACTTGCAATGTTAAAATAACACTTATAAATTACATCTTTCCTCACAAAGTATTTGAGGTAGGAAGTTGAACTTTTTACAGATTATTTATTGGAATATGGGCTACAACTTAACACAGGGATTTTACAAAATTTTAGTTCAGTTATTAAAGATGATTTTTTTTCAATTGTAATGAAAATTCACAACATTTTTTTGCAATTTTTTATTTATATATTCAAAAATATACAGTTTTTTGGAAAAAGGCTGTGTTAAATTATGCAGAAGGTACTGTGTAACATTTACTGAAAGTTTGAAACAAATATGTTTGGAAGATCCTTAGAAAACATGTAATTAGTATGACAAAATAAAAGTTTTGGGAATCGAGCGACAAATATTGGATTAACTTTTTAGTGCATTCCAGATCCATAGGATGGATTATCTTTATCCTCTGCAAACTCCTCCTCCAGCTTCCTCTTGTTCCTCCTCCTGTTTACTCTTGCTTGTATTTCTAGACTCTTTACAGCCCTGTCTGCAGCCCGAAGGCGTTCCTTGTCTAAAGCAAGCATCGCTCGTACCAAGTTAGAATGTTATTATTTACAGTAATAACACATACCTTTGGCTTTCCAACATTTCTCCTTTTCTTAAAAGCCTTCAGAGGATTTCTAATAACTTTACTTTTACTCATTATTATACTTCAACAAAACAGAGACTCAAGAAACAGAATTAATTACGAATATTTTCAAGATAACGACAGAGTAAATAAACATGAAACAATCGACAATCACACCAGCGATATATATTGAACCATCACAGGTTAGCCACAACACATACTTTACCTCACATTACTAAAATGTACCTGATGAACACGGACGTTAATAATAACACCATTTGACAGCAGTTTAACAGTGCCACAGTGGGTCACGCCCATGTAGAACACATTTCAAAAAAAAATTAAAAATAGTTGTAGTCTTCGGAATTGAATAAATTATATATCTATTAAAAGGTAATAGTCTGCAGATTCAGAAAACGCAAAAAAGTAAAAACTGAACTTTTCATGATTTTGAGCCTTTCCGGAGCCCCTTAAATTACTCTTGCACCTTGTCACCCATTCTCAACCTGTTGAGGGTCTTCCAGTTCCCATACTGGGGGTGGCAGCCTGATAGTAATTTCACTTTTGCTGTCCATAATCCTCCAGGACACTTTGTTCTCCACAGTCCATTTCAGCAGGCTTCTACTGAAGTTGGAATTGGTGCTTTTGTAGGTACGAAGTTTTTTCTGGATATCAAACATGCCAGATAAGCATGAGTTCTGTCTTCTTACATCTGGAGGTGCTACCCCAAGAGTGAAAAGATCTTATTGATTGGTTTTTTTTTTTTTTTTTTTTTTTTTTTTGGTTGGGTTTAAGGGCGCTCAACTGCTGAGGTCATTAGCGCCCAGTCACTGTTGTTTGAGCACATGGAATCTGGTAAAACTCAAGGGGATGGAGGGGACACCAGAAGGACCCGACAAAGATGCAGACAAAATAAGTAAAAAGATTAAATGTCCTTGGACAAGCCAGTTAAAGTTATAAAACGCAGAATACGAGCAGCTGCTCGAGCGTCATCAGCTAAAACATCCGGTAAAGTAGATGGCAGGGACAGGACAACACGAAATTGACTAAAACGGGGACACGACAATAAAACATGGCGCACTGTTAATGCCTGACCACAAGGGCACTGCGGGGCTGGGTCACCGGAGAGCAGGTAGCGGTGGCTAAACCGGCAATGCCCAATCCGCAACCTGGTCAGAAGGACCTCCTCGCGCCGAGATGGTCGGGAGGATGTTGTCCAAGCAGTTGGTAGCGGTTTTACTGCCCGGAGCTTGTTTCCTTGGAGGGATGACCAAGCATCCCACCACAACGACACAAGCCTCTTACATACATCCCCACGAACGTCGGATGACGGGACACAATGGGAGGCTGGCCGAGGCAGGAGGACTGCAGCCCTGGCTGCAGCATCCGCAGCCTCATTCCCAGGCACTCCCACATGTCCGGGAACCCACAGAAAGCTGACAGAACCACCATTATCAGCCAAAGAATGGAGGGACTGCTGTATCCGTTGTATCAAGGGATGGACCGGATAGGGAGCTCCAAGGCTCTGAAGAGCACTGAGTGAGTCGGAGCACAGTACATATGATGAATGGTGGTGGCGGCGGGCATACTGAACGGCCTGATGGAGAGCAAAAAGCTCGGCCGTAAAGCTGGAACACTGGTCGAGGAGCCTGTATTTAAATGTGGCGGCCCCGACGACAAAGGCACAGCCGACACCATCGTCAGTTTTGGAGCCATCGGTGTAAATAAAGGTGTGACCGGCAAGTCGAGCACGAAGTTCGGCAAACCGTGAGCAATACATTGCAGCCGGAGTACCATCCTTCGGGAGTGAGCTGAGGTCGAGATAAATATGAACCGGAGCCTGGAGCCAAGGTGGTGTCGGGTTCTCACCCTCTCTGAAGGTGGTAGGGAGGGCAAAATCCAATTGTCGAAGCAGGCGACGGAAGCGGACTCCGGGGGGCAGCAGGGCAGACACATACAACCCGTACTGACTGTCGAGAGAATCGGCGAAGAAGGACTTGTAAGTGGGGTGGTCGGGCATAGACGACAGCCGGCAGGCATACCGACACAGCAGTACGTCGCGCCGGTAGGTCAACGGTAACTCGGCAGCTTCAGCATAAAGACTCTCGACAGGACTAGTGTAGAAGGCTCCGGTCGCAAGACGTAACCCCCGATGGTGGATGGAGTTGAGCCGGCGTAAGAGGGACGGCCGAGCGGACGAGTAGACGAAGCTCCCATAATCCAGCTTCGATCGGACTATGGACCGATACAAGCGAAGCAGGACAGTGCGATCCGCTCCCCAAGATGAACCGCTAAGAACTCTGAGGACATTAAGGGAACGTGTACAACGGGCCGCCAAATAAGAGACGTGTGGAGACCAACACAGTTTCCTGTCCAACGTGAGCCCTAGAAACTTAGTTGTGTCCACGAATCGGAGAACAACGGGACCGAGATGTAAGGATGGCGGAAGGAACGCTTTATATCGCCAAAAGTTGATACAAACCGTCTTTTCTTCGGAGAACCGGAAGCCATTTGCCACGCTCCATGAGTAGAGGCTGTCTAGACAACGCTGAAGGCAGCGCTCCAGGAGGCATGTTCTCTGGGCACTGCAGTAGATCGCGAAGTCATCGACAAAGAGAGAGCCTGAGACATTAGGTGGAATGCAATCCATAATGGGATTGATCGCGATGGCAAAAAGGGCTACGCTCAAGACGGAGCCCTGAGGCACTCCGTTCTCCTGGAGGAAGACGTCGGACAATACGGAGCCCACACGTACCCTAAACTTTCGTTCCGTTAAAAAGGAATCAATAAAAAGGGGCAGGCGACCGCGTAGGCCCCACCTGTGCATAGTGCGGAGGATACCTCCTCTCCAACAGGTGTCATAAGCCTTCTCCAAGTCGAAGAACACGGCTACCGTTTGGCGCCTTCGCAAAAAGTTGTTCATGATGAATGTCGACAAGGTCACGAGGTGGTCAACAGCGGAGCGGCGGCGACGAAAGCCGCATTGGACATTAGTAAGTAGCCGTCGAGATTCAAGAATCCAGACTAACCGAGCATTAACCATGCGCTCCATCACCTTACAGACACAGCTTGTAAGAGAAATGGGGCGGTAACTAGAAGGAAGGTGTCTATCCTTCCCGGGTTTGGGTATAGGAACAACAACGGCGTCACGCCAACGCATGGGGACTTGACCTTCGGTCCAGACGCGATTGTAGGTACGGAGAAGGAAGCTTTTGCCCGCCGGAGAAAGGTGTGCCAGCATCTGAACGTGAATGGCATCCGGCCCCGGAGCAGAGGACCGGGACAGTGCAAGCGCACGTTCGAGTTCCCGCATAGTAAAGGGGGCATTATAGGTTTCCAGATTCAGCGAATGGAAGGAAGGTCGCCGAGCCTCTTCTGCCTCTTTCCTGGGAAGGAAGGCAGGATGGTAATGGGCGGAGCTTGAAACCTCCTCGAAAAAGCGGCCAAAGGCGTTGGCGACAGCCACCGGATCAACAAGGACCGCATTACCTGAGGTCAGGCCAGGTACCGAGGAGTGGGCCTTAATGCCCGACAGCCGGCGCAGGCTACCCCAAACGACGGAAGAAGGAGTAAAACTGTTAAAGGAGCCGGTGAAAGAGGCCCAACAAGCTTTTTTGCTGTCTTTGATGACTCTACGGCATTGCGCTCTGAGTCGTTTGTATTCAATACAATTCGCCAACGTAGGATGGCGGCGAAAGGTGCGTAAAGCACGTCGTCGAGCACGGATAGCGTCCCTACAAGCCTCGTTCCACCAGGGGACGGAAACGCGACGTGAAGAAGTAGTACGAGGAATGGAACGTTCGGCAGCATGGATGATAACAGCCGAGAGGTATTCGACCTGACTGTCACAACTGGGAAAATCGTGGTCCGGAAAGGTTGCCAGGGATGAGTAAAGTCCCCAGTCAGCTTTCAGTATGTTCCAGCTCGAAGGACGTGGGGATGGGGTGTGGTGCAGGAGACGAACGACACAGGGGAAGTGGTCGCTCGAATAGGTGTCAGAAAGGACATACCACTCGAACCGACGGGCAAGAGTGGTAGAACATATTGAGAGGTCCAAGTGGGAGAAGGTATGAGTGGAGTCCGAGAGGAAAGTCGGGGCGCCGGTATTGAGGCAGACAAGATTGAGATGGTTGAAGACATCTGCCAAGAGTGAGCCTCTTGGACAGGATGCAGGAGAGCCCCAAAGGGGATGATGGGCATTGAAGTCGCCAAACAATAAAAACGGCGGGGGAAGCTGAACGATCAGGTGCATCATGTCAGCCCGACTAACGGCAGACGACGGTGGAGTGTAGATGGTACAAACTGAAAAAGTAAAAGCAGAAAGAGTAAGGCGGACAGCTATTGCTTGGAGTGGGGTGGTCAATGGGATGGGATGGTAATAGACGTCGTCCCGAATGAGCAACATGACCCCACCATGAGCTGGGACACCGTCCACAGGGGTAAGGTCATACCGCTCCGAGGTATAGTGGGTAAAGGCAATACGGTCAGTCGGGCGCAACTTGGTTTCCTGGAGTCCAAGGACGAGCGGACAGTGCAGGCGGAGGAGCAGTTGTAATTCCTCCCGATGAGATCGAATACCTCTTATGTTCCAATGAAACAACGCCATCGCTAGTCAAAGTTGGGGGAACGAGACGGGGGAAGAGCTGGTCACCTCGACGGCCGCGGAGGGCCAGGTTGCGAGGGAACTTCGCTACAACCGACGGGAGGCGGATCCGGTTCCATCGACTGGTCGCCAGCTGCGGCCGCTGTCCCTGGTTGTGTAGGAGGGGCAGCATCATTTGCCGACGAAACTTCGCCTGAGCGCCTGGCAGCAGAGCGTCCCGGCGAAACTGAGGACGGCCGGGAGCGGCGACTCACGGATGGAGCGTCAGTCGAAACGCGCCGGGGTGGAGAGGGGGATAAAGATTTCTTCTTGGAGGCCTTCTTGGAAGGCCTAGGAGGCACAGGGACGGTGGGCTGGACCCGAAGAAGGTCCTCACGCGCGGGGTCCGTTTTGGAACGCCGGACCTCGGAAGCCGGGGTCCGGAACGTTTCCCCGATGGACGCCTGAGAAGAGGATCGCTTCTCAGGTGGCGTGTGGGGGGAAGGAGGAGGAAGGATGGCCCCTGGGGCAGAGGGGGTGGGGGCCACGGGGGAGGAGGATTTGGAAGGGAGGGATTTGGGAGGCGGAGGCAGAGCCCCCTGATGGGCGGAGGAGGCGGAGGGGGGATAGGAGAGGGGTGAGGATACCGCGGAAGGAGTGGACACAACTGAGGCAAATGAAGTGGTCAATGGCACGGGATGGAGGCGGTCGTACTTCTTCCTGGCCTCAGAATAAGACAGCCGATCCAAAGTTTTGATTTCTTGTATTTTCTTCTCCTTCTGATATGCGGGGCAGTCTGAGGATCTAGGCGAGTGGACGCCAGGACAATTAACGCACCGAGGTGGTGGGGTGCATGTATGTTCCTCACGAAGAGGACGGCCACAATCGCCACAGAGGGGCTCAGCCTCACACCGTGACGACATGTGCCCAAAGCGCAAACACCGAAAACAGCGCATAGGAGGCGGAACGTAGGGTCGCACGTCACACCGGTAGCACATTACCTTTACCTTCTCTGGGAGAACGTCCCCCTCGAAGGCGAGGATAAAGGCCCCAGTGTCGATGCGACGGTCTTTGGGGCCGCGCTGGACTCGCCGGACGAAATGCACGCCTCGGCGCTCCAGGTTGGCCCTGAGCTCCTCATCAGATTGTAGCAGGAGGTCACGATGAAAAATAACCCCCTGCGTCCTATTGAGTGCCAGATGTGGGACAATGGAGACTGGGATGTCCCCTAGGCGGTCGCACGCCTGGAGCGCCGCCGACTGTGTGGCGGACGTGGTCTTGATAAGTACGGACCCTGAGCGCATCTTGCTGAGAGCCTCGATTTCCCCGAAGATGTCCTCAATGTGCTGAACAAAGAACATGGGCTTGGAGGTGGCGAATGTCCCCCCATCGGTCCGAGAACAGACTAAATAGCGGGGGAAGTACTTCGCTCCAAGCCGGCGGGCCTGTCCCTCCTCCCATGGAGTGGCCAAGGGGGAAGGGGCAGGAGAACCAGAACCAGAAACGGTACTTTTTCTTTTAAAAGACTCGGCCGCAGAGCGACCCGATACGTGGTGACGTTTCATCTGCGAAACGTCCGCCCCGATACCACCCACTCCGACCAGGGGCTCTCCCCACGGGCGCCACCCAGCCGCAGCAAGGGCCACCTGGCAGGATGACCATTGCCGGGAGTCCTGATGCCCCAAGGAGACGGGCATCTACTCCTTGGCCGACGTGGGGAGGGTGCAGCTCAGGTATCGGCAGTACGATCCCTGTGTTGTCAGGGGGCTACAACCTAGAGGGTACATGACGACCCCACCACAACGGGCTGGCTACCGTGCTGGATTTCTGGTGCCATGGAAAGTCCATCATGATCGCTGGTGCAGATGGAGACGCACTATGGGCGTAACTGGGACAACCCAAAAGGCGTTTAGGCCCAATTTGAGCAATAGTGGGTATGGTTACAACGCCGGTGCAATGCTGAGTGCCAAGGTCTGAGTGCACTTAGGACCAGTGGTACACCACGTAAGGTGTCCTTCCCCAAAAGGCTCGTACTTCTGTAGAAATTTAGAAAAATGGAGGTCAAACCCCAAGGGGGACCATCACATGGAAGGCCGAAACGGTTGAACTCCTTTTAGTCGCCTCGTACGACAGGCAGGAATACCTCGGGCCTATTCTTACCCCGGACCCGCAGGGGGGTTATTGATTGGTGTTGGTCTTAGGCACCTGGTGACTATATAAACTGAGTCTCATGAAGGGTCACTGATGCAGCTCTTCATGATATGGTTCTTCCTGGTTAGCATGTGCAGAGTTCTTGGTTGGCATGTGTTTACTCAAAGACACAGAGCAAGTGCTGATATGTGGGGGATGGTGGGTTGCACCCCCAATTGGGTGTTTGTCAGTTTGTACATATAACTGTTCCTGTTGCACACTTTCTATCTAGTGTCTACACAGTGTTGTTAGTAGGTCAAGACATGATCCAACTTTTAACTCTTGGCATTGGAGGTGTACACAGTGATTTAGACGGTGTCCTTTCCAGATGACATTCAGCTTTTTTCTTGCCTCCTTATTGTGTACGTGGAATGCACACACTTAAAAAAAAAAAAGAGTTTTATCCGGATTGTGATTCAAGTGGTTGTCATCATAGTAAACAGCAAGTTCTTTGAGGGCAGACGTTAGCTTGGATTCTCCTTCCTCAAATGTTGATTGCTGAGCAGCAAAAGCTGTGTCCTCTGCATAAGTGAAGAATCAGGTGCCAGTGTTCTAATGGCTGATCATTGTTATATAGATTATACACTACTGGCCATTAAAATTGCTACACCAAGAAGAAATGCAGATGATAAACGGGTATTCAATGGACAAATATATTATACTAGAACTGACTTGGGATTACATTTTCACGCAATTTGGGTGCATAGATCCGGAGGAATCAGTACCCAGAACAACCACTTCTGGCTGTAATAACGGCCTTGATACGCCTGGGCATTGAGTCAAACAGAGCTTGGATGGCGTGCATAGGTACAGCTGCCCATGCAGCTTCAACACGATACCACAGTTCATCAAGAGTAATGGCCGGGGTATTGTGACGAGCCAGTTGCTCGGCCATCATTGACCAGACATTTTCAATTAGTGAGAGATCTGGAGAATGTGCTGACCAGGGCAGCAGTCGAACATTTTCTGTATCCAGGAAGGCCTGTACAGCACTTGCAACATGCGGTCGTGCATTATCCTGATGAAATGTAGTGTTTCGCAGGGATCGAATGAAGGGTAGAGCCACAGGTCGTAACACATCTGAAATGTAACGTCCACTGTTCAAAGTGCTGTCAATGTGAACAAGAGGTGACCGAGACGTGTAACCAATGGCATCCCATACCATCACACTGGGTGATACGCCATTATGGCGATGACGAATACACGCTTCCAATGTGTGTTCACCGCGATGTCGCCAAGCACGGATACGACCATCATGATGCTGTAAACAGAACCTGGATTCACCCGAAAAAATGACGTTTTGCCATTCGTGCACACAGGTTTATCGTTGAGTACACCATCGCAGGCGCTCCTGTCTGTGATGCTGCGTCAAGGGTAACCGCAGCCATGGTCTCCGAGCTGATAGTCCATGCTGCTGCAAACATCCCTGGACTGTTCATGCAGATGGTTGTTGTCTTGCAAGCGTCTCCATCTGTTGACTCATGAATCGAGACGTGGCTGCACGATCCATTACAGCCATGCGGATAAGATGCCTGTCATCTTGACTGCTAGTGATACAAGGCCGTTGGGATCCAGCACGGCGTTCCGTATTATCCCCCTTAACCCACCAATCCCATATTCTGCTAACAGTCATGGGATCTTGACCAACGCGAGCAGCAATGTCGCGATACGATAAACTGCAATTGCGATAGGCTACAATCCGACCTTTATCAAAGTTGGAAACGCGATGGTACGCATTTCTCCTCCTTACACGAGGCATCACAACAACGTTTCACCAGGAAACGCCGGTCAACTGTCGTTTGTGTATGAGAAACTGGTTGGAAACTTTCCTCATGTCAGGACGTTGTAGGTGTCGCCACCAGCGCCATCCTTGTGTGAATGCTCTGCAAAGCTAATCATTTGCATATCACAGCATCTTCTTCCTGTCAGTTAAATTTCGCGTCTGTAGCACGTCATCTTTGTAGTGTAGCAATTTTAATGGCCAGTAGTGTATAATAGTGGAGCCAGCACATTCCCAAGGGAAGAACATTTTTTCTGCATTCTGCGTGAACTATCTTTGTCGCTTACAGTGACAAAAAAATCATCTGCTCTGCAGCAAACACTGAATAAACTGCGTTAGTCAGTAGTCCTTAGTTGTTGTGGACTGCTTAGATGTAAACTATCTGGAGAAACCCTACTTGCAAAGTTTTGTGGACTGGCTTAAATGATTATTCTAAGAAAATACTACGTACTATGACCCCCCCCCCCCCCCACACACACACACACATTTAAACAATCATAAGCAGTTGTAAGATTGGTAAAGGCTTTCTTTTATACCATTCCTCCTTGATTTTCTGGGCTAAGCAGCATATGGCTAGTACATGACTTCCCCTATTTGAAACCTGACTGTTCTTTACTGATCTTCCTGCTGACAGACAAATTCAATTCAAAACTATTCTGTCTAGAACTTTAAATAGATGGCACAGAAGTGATACAGGTCTGAAGTTCTTGGGGTTATTCAGTTCTTTGCCTGGTTTGAGTGCCATGACTTTTTCCTTGTGCCAGATCCTTGGGATTATCATTCTAGCAACACAACTGCACATCATGTTCAGGATACAATTGATAGTTACAGGGCCAAAGTTCTTTATCTGCTTTCATCTCGTGTCATTCAAGCCTGCAGCTTTGTTACTTTTCATCCTATGAACAGCAGTTCTCATTTCTTCCTCTGTGAATGGAGTGCCAAGATGATCATTCTCCACTTCACATCATCTGAGTTTTATTATGTTTGTTCTTTTTGTGGCTCCGTCATTCAACAGCACTTGGTGTGCTATCTGGTCAGGGGTGACCTTGCTCACAGCTGAGAGTGAAACTGCAGCATCACCTTCAAGGTTTCTCAACAATTTCCAGGCTTGTCGACTACATTTCATTCACTGTTGATTGATAGTGGATTCAGAACAGCAGCTAGTGAAATATTTATCAAGGAAGATTGCCAAATGGCCGTATGTATTTGGAAAGCTATTTTATTTTATTTTCACTATCAGTTTCGGCATTTCAGTATGTTATCTCCAGGCCCCATACTGGAGCCAGCAGTGTATGGATATCGTGAATTCATTATTCAAGTGCTTCCTTTGAACACTTGCTGTCAAGTCTTTGAAGGAAGCATCTGAATAACGAATTCACGATATCCAGACATTGACGGCTCCAGTATGCCAATATCGATACATCTCAATAACTATATGCGAAGTGCATATGGGGCCTGAAGTGGCATACTAAAATGTTGAAACTGGTAATCAAAATAAAATAAAATAACTTCTCAAATATGTATGGCTTTTTGGTCATCTTCCTTGATAAATAACTAAGTTTCATGTCCAATCTCTCGAGGAGACTATGCCATTTTTCTGTTTGTAATGTTGATATGGCTTGGATAAGTTGTTCTCCTGCATGTTCTGGCTCTTCTGAGAGTGGGTCATTTCTGATGAGCCGTTCATGCCCCTTAAAGAGCACTTTTGAGTCTTTATCAATTCCACTTATGTACACTGTTCCACAGCCTCCAGCAAAGTGATTACAAGAGGTGCTCTTCACTATCTCCCCAAAATCTCCATAATTATCTCAATCAGGCCTAATTTTTACGACTTCTTCTTCCAAATTCTGAGGAAACTGATCCCAGCTAAGTTTTTTTCTGAAGTTGAGCTGTCTCCTGAATACAACTTTTTCTGGTTTAACAACAGCTTCTACAGTACTTATAGGAGCTCTGTGTTGTGCTCTTGAGAATGGTTCTACAATATACTTCTTGATTCGATGAGCGATATGTTTGGAGGCAAAAATATTACCCCTCCTCCATTGTCCACTGTTAATGGAATGGGGCAACCTTAGGTCTACACATTTCATATCTGCACCTATCAGTGCCCAGATTTCTGAAAATTGCACTCTCATATCACTGATTAGGTGTCTCTAAGGCAAGTTTACTCCATTCACCCTCAGTCAAGAGTTGTTTGGTCCTCTGTATGTTTCCTGGACCATTAATATATCACAGTTAAGATTCATGCAAATGTCAGACAGTAGTGCTTCCTTCTCTGCTGAAATCCCCTCAATATTAATGGAGATATTAGTTTTGGCATTGACAAATGTTGTTTTATGTGCACCATTCTATAATTATGCTACTAACAGATGTCAGCGCAATTTGTCAACAGGTACACAACCCCATCCAGTTAACTTTCTTGAAAACAAAAGCAGTGTTGCCACAAGTTTCCCCAAGTGGAAGTCCTTGATATTTCCCTGATTTTCAGACAAGTTTTAGCATTTTCCCCTGAAAAATTCTGACACCTCAAGAGTAAGTTAAGACATATCTGTCTTTGCAGCTACAGTAGAAACAATAGTGCAAATGAGGGGGGAAAAAAACTAGCAAGCAGATGGCATTTCCTGATGTGAGGAAAACTCTTACATACTAACTCCACCATCTTTTGTAATGAACTGTTTGTAGGTGGAGAAAGCAAGCCAAGCCAATGTTTCATAAAGACCACTATTTTATTTTATTTCAATAAAATGAAACACATTTGGTGACAAAAATAAGCATTTCTTGCAAGACAGATTTAAAATACCTCCACTGATTTCAGAAATAGCATCAGGAACAAGTAAGCCTCTTGAAAGAATTGTATAAGGTGGGGAAGAATTGTGTAAACCAACACTGTGGGCGACCACCAATAAAATGTGGGTTCTGCTATGTTCGTTATTGTTGGTTATTACCCACTGTGTTATATCTATTGTTTTACAGGTATTTTGTAGCTTTTCTTTTGAGAAATATATGAGTACATAGCGTATAAACTGCCAGCAACTGACACAAATTTCGTGTTCTAATTGTCCATACTTTCTTAACATATAAACTACTCTTTCAAGTGCCAAAATGTACTAGAACCAATAAAAAGTCTATAAACAGCCACACTGTACAACGTACTTGCATCACTCATGGCTTCTAGCCTGCCGAGGATCAACACAGTCCTGGGTCCATGAATAAACTATGAAAATACACTGTAACCAATGGGCAGGGCCAGCATATCAGTGGGAAATGAATGGCTTCAGACCAGCAGGCAGATCCATTAAGGTATCAGCAGAAACAGCCTGAGGTTATGGCCCATCGTGGAAGTCCACTTGTGTGGCCAGCTATTCACAAGCCACAGACAGCATGCTGATGAAATGAGGCCACAGTGATCCATCCATGCAACCGATAACTTGTTCAAATACTCTGAGAATCAGTAATAATTAGGAAAACTAGCACCTCACCGTGACGATGATTGCTGAGTCACAGACAGGCAGGCATTTGTTGGCCAGCTCACAATTGGTGCATTTTACAGCATACACTGCTGTGCAGTTAACATATCAAAACTGTTTTTAACTGTCAAGGGAAAGATATACTTCTTTTTCATCCTCAAGATAATACGTTAGATAAAAATGTCCATTACAAGGTTGACAACTATACACCACATGCAAGACTATTGTCACCTGTTATGACCTGCTACAAGGAGTGCAGCGCTGCCTCATGTTTCTCTTTTTCATGTGCTGATGATACAAGCCAAAGCTGGAAAGAGAGAGGGGGAAAAAAATTAATGAAATGAGAAGACACCATGAATCATCAACTGCTGAAGTGTATTGGATGTTTTTTAGTAAATGCTCCCCAATTTCAGGA
Organism: Schistocerca cancellata; assembly: GCF_023864275.1. Taxonomy (NCBI): domain Eukaryota; kingdom Metazoa; phylum Arthropoda; class Insecta; order Orthoptera; family Acrididae; genus Schistocerca; species Schistocerca cancellata. Next base: position 341,878,498 of record NC_064627.1, read on the forward strand.
AACTGTGCAAGTGTAAATGAGATCTGAAAGCTAAATTCCTGTTATTTCTGAATCTACATCCATACTCTGCAAATGGCACAGTCCATGTCAATTCAGGCTGGCTAGGGAGAAAATCTTACCTTCATAGTCTCATATATTATTGAATTTACCATTTGTTAAAATGAAGGAGTATGTAAGGAACACGTATCTTTTGTTTTCTCCAAAAAAAATTCTGCTCTGAGATATAGCCATCCAAAGACGACATTGCGTATACCATTTTGAAGATGTGAATTCTGGAAAAAATTGTAAAATGCTGTATCTCTGGAACAGTTCTAGATATTTTGTTGTTTTCTTTTTTGAAAGATAATTGCTTTATGATTACAAAGAAATCCTCCATTTGGACTTCTGTCAAAGTTTTTTTACTATAGCGGTCTAAACTTTTTTAATAACATGGATTTTTTTTTTCCAGAAATGCCAATCCATAAAATTTTGATTTTTTATCTGTTGATTAGAACCATATAGTTCTACATTCCCTGAAAAGGAGAACTTCCACTTTTAGGTCGAACTGGTTTTATAAACAATTGAAATTTTGCCATACCTAAAACCTGTTTCATTACAACATTATCACGTAACAGGCTCATAAAAATCAAAACCTAGCCTTATTTAACATAATTTTAGTTTTGAAAGATGAGTAAGGGACTCATTTTTTAAGCATTTTAAATGGTTCCAAAACGATTGTGAAAGGTCCAAAGACTTAAAGGTTTCAATTTATACAACTTCCATGCACTCTGTTTTGTACTGAAATTAGCCAGTCAATGAACTAAAAATGTGTTCCACTGCTTCAGTATCTTCCTTTGATATACAGTGATGCCTTCCTGTTGAAACAATAGGAACAGGAGCATTCTGAATCACAGCTTTATTTGCTGTGGAAAGATTATGTTTTGTAGCATGGTGCTTCAGCAGGTCTCTTACACCATCACAAGGCCCCTTCCCATGACCAGTAGCACTGTATAACCAGTCAGTTGGCACAAGCGACTTACTCAATTCAAACAGCTGGAAACGATTTTTAAAATGAATAGGAGCACCATCAGAAATAATGATGATCTTCTGTGCCCCTGTTTTCAGTTGAAGAATTTTGCACACTACTAGCAAACCATGTGCTGAGTCATGTCCTGTGTCATCATATAACTGCAACACTTGTGGGCTTATTTTGAAAATATGTCACTCCTGTAAAAATTGAAACCTGGTAATTACTCCAATGATACCCTTGTACTTCTTGTGGGAGCATTACAGGCCAGTTATTAGCAAAATCACAGTGAAGCACTAAACATAATTCTTCAGCCTGCACACACCCTTTCACTTCTGCAATGTGTTGTTGATGCTGGTGTGTTACTGCTTTCACTGACCACTTACCACGTTTATCAATGCAACTGTCAAAGGCAACAGTCTTCTTAATTAGTTTATTTTTCCCCCATGTCGCATATGTGATTTCTGCAGAGTTATCTTCTATGTCTTCCAGGCCAAGTGTCTGTCAAGACAGTCTTCCATTTCCAGGGCAGTCACCACATTCTTGAAACAAACTCCAGTAAGTTCTTCAAAGTTACCAACAAGGTTCAAAATTCGCACGGTACATACATAAACAGACATCTCTAGGTGGGTGTGGAACTACCCAGTAAGGTCGTAGTGCATAAAATTTTGATCTTCCAATATGTGAAGTTGTATAGTTGCTCTTACAAATTGCAAAAGTTTCTTTACTACTGTGAGTCATGTACCTATTCACTTTCACAACTTTTGGCACTCTGGCGAGAACAGTTCCATTTATCTTCCAAATAAAATGACTGCCATATTTGAACTTGAGCTGCTTCTAAAGGATGGCCTTAATAGGGATCTGGTCTTCCAAATAATCCTTTTACAGGCCTCACATTTCTTGATTTGTCTACTATGTACTTTGATACCGATGGAAGGTGGTTCAGAATTGTTTTCCTTGAAAATGGCTCTGGAATAATAGTTAAAACTTGCACCTTTTCACTGTAGGATGCTCAATATTCAATATATGAATTGATATTTGTGAAAAATCCCTGGCAGGAGGTGCAAGAGTGCTTTGGTTCATTTTATTCTGAAGATAGAATTTCTATGGACTAAGCTGTAAAAAATAAAACCTGTCCAACTTAAAACTGGAAGCTCTCCTTTACAGAAAATATAGTACTACATGGTACTAATCAACAGAAAAAATCGAACTTTTATGGCTTGGGATTTTTGAAAGCAAAAAAAATTCTGCAAATTATAAAAAAAATTCAAATGTGACAAAAGAACTTTGACAGATATGTCCAAATGGAGGATACCACCGTAATCATAAAGCAATTATCTTTCGATTAAAAAAACTCTTAACAAAATATCTAGAACCGTTACACATACAGCATTTTAAAAAAATTTCCGAAATTCACGTCTTCAAAATGGTTTTCGCAGTGTCATCTTTGGAGGCTTGTAACCCGAGGCAGGAATTTTTTTGGAGAAAACAAACAAATATGTGTTTCTTACTTACTCCTGAATTTTAACATATGCTAAATTCAGTAACATCTGAGACTATGATGGTAACCCCCCCTGCCTGAAGTGATACGGATTACGCCAAACCATTGTGACCTGAATGATAAAGGGCATGTCCCACAGTACCAGTTATAGGGTACCTTCCCAAATGAGCAGCTGGACTATGCCAAGGACACGTCAGAATTACCTTTATAGTCACAGGCTTCTTCCGTTTCTTCAAACACACTGTCTACTCTCTTGCAGAGTTTACTAGCCACTGCTAGACCATTTATGGTCACTCATCTCTCTCTAAATCCAGCAATGTTTCTTCTAAATACTTCTCAAGCTGATTTATAAACCATTTTGCTAAACTGTTGTAGAAATAATATCCTAACTTTATTAATTTGTAACCATTATTTATTTATGTACCACACTTAATACAGTATCACACAGAAAGAAAAAAATCACAACACCAAGGAGGAGTTGTGCAACATAAACAAAAGTTGGTATCATGTTTCTACATCTGAAACATGTCTATTCAAATTTTGCACCAGTTGTATAAGCATGGCACTAGTAGCACCACTACGAGGATGCAAATCATGTTTGCTTTAAATACATACTGTAATGGTTGTGAACTACTGTTACCTTTGAGACTGGACGTGGTGAGTTGATGTTAGTCAACAATGCCTTAAGGTGACAAAGATGCACTTATCAACACCCCAGATGTCATTATCAATATCTCACTTGAGTTTGAACACAGTCACGTAATAGGACTATGGGAAGCTGGATGTTCCTTCTGCGATATTGCAGAAAGACTTGGCAAGAATATAGTCACTGTACATGATTGCTACAGCTGTAGCCAAAAGAATGTACAGTTGCAAGAAGCATCAGCTCCATGTGGCACTGCTGAGAGGGAAGATCATCTTGTTTGGCATATGGCTCTGACACACCGTACTGCATCTGCAGCAACAATCTGAGTAGCAGTTGGCACCACAGTGACACAATGAACTGTTACAAATTGTTACTTTGAGGACAGTTCAAAGCCAGATGCTCTGTAGTGAGCATTTCGCTGTCCTCAACCGACCGCCATTTGCACCTTCAGTGATGTCAAGCGAGAGCTCACAGGAGAACTGAGTGGACATCTGTTGTGTTTTCTAATAAAAGCTTATTCAGCCATAGTGCCAGTGATGGCTGAGTGTTGGTTAGGAGGCTGCCAGATGAAGATCTGCAACCAACCTGTCTGCATGCTAGACACCATGGACCTACACCTGGAATTATGGTCTGAAATTTGATTTCGCATGACAGCAGGACCACTCTTGTGGTTATTCCATGCATCTTGACTGCAAACCACATCTATCTGGTGATTCGACCTGTTGTGCTGCCATTCACAAACAGCATTCCAGAGGGGCTCGTCCACACACCTCTGTCGTAACCCGACATACTCTACAGTGACATGTTGCCTTGGCTTGCTAGACTGCCAGCTGTTTCCAACTGAGCACATACAGGACATCATCAGATGACAACTCCAGTGTCATCCACAAACAGCCTTAACCATCCCTGTATTGGCCAACTAAGTGCTGCAGCATGTATGGAGCTCCATCTCACAAACTGACATCTGACACCTGTACAACAAAATGCTTGAATGTTTTCATGCTTGCATTCAACATTATGGTGGTTACACAGGTTATTAATGTACCAGCATTTCGCATTTCCAATGGATTATCTCGCACTTACACTAACCTATGATCTTGCAATATTAATCGCTTAAATATGTTACCTAAACAAATATGTTCCTGAAATGTCATTTTCTACATTAATTATTTTTTGGTATTGCATTTCTTTCCCATCAGCGTATTAGGTCAACTTACAAAAATTAACTTTTCATAACAGCGTTTTTAATGTCACTCAAAACACTTGCACTTACTTACCTTATTGTATGTAATGAACAGTTTCTCAGCAGAAGAAGTATCAAATCAGAAATTTTTGTCCTTTGTCAGAGTATCTGATAATAGTTGCTCCAAAATGTGGAAACTGTACGGACTCATTTTGTAGAATTGATGTAATTTGTGTTCGTGTTGGGGGAGCACAAGAAACCACCGCTAAACTATATTTTATATTCACAGCATTGTACAAGTGCACCCAGTACATCCTTTTCTTTTTCAGTTTCTTGAGCTTTAAATAGTGATGCGCAAGAATAACGTTCTCTTCAGAAGAGCTGATGATTGCAAATGGAACTGAAACAGAAATGTGATCCGTGCTGTCTTTTTTGCTTGTCATACGGCAAGCCACATCAGGTACCATATCACATATCATGTCATCTCAGTGGGAACTCTAGTGTTGACCCCAAGTGTCACGTGACCTTTACTCAATGTGTAATATCGCAGTTATACTGTCTCAGTGTGAACCGTGCCTTACAGTTTCAAGGGATTTATCAACAAAAGTAAGACACAGTAGCCTCAGGACAACACAATCAGCCAGGACCAGGTAGTTGTGGATGTGTTTTTCTTGTTAATTAGCTCTAAAGGAGAACACTGTCGAAAAACTCAGCAACATTTTTTATCTGTTATTTATTTTATTTATTTACATGTCAAGTTCCTTAGGACCAAATTGAGGAGGAAATCTCCAAGGTCATGGAACGTGTCAGTACATGAACTTATAACATAAAAGTAATAACAGATAAAAATAAATGTTCATGCACCTGAAAGTAAATCAGTCCATAAGTTTAACCAAACATACAATGAGAATCAGCTTAATTTTTCAAGGAACTCCTCGACAGAATAGAAGGAGTGACCCATGAGGAAACTCTTCAGTTTCAATTTGAAAGCGCGTGGATTACTGCTAAGATTTTTGAATTCGAGTGGCAGCTTATTGAAAATGGATGCAGCAGTATACTGCACACCTTTTTGCACAAGAGTTAAGCAAGTCCGATCCAAATGGAGGTTTGATTTCTGCTGAGTATTAACCGAGTGAAAGCAGCTTATTGTTGGAAATAAACTAATATTGGTAACAAGAAACAACAATAAGGAATATACATATTGAGACGCCAATGTCAAAATACCCAGACTCATGAATAGAGGTCGACAAAAGGTTTGTGAACTCACACCACTTATTGCCCGAACCGCCCGTTTCTGAGCCAAAAATATCCTTCTAGAATGGGAAGAGTTACCCCAAAACATAATACCATACGACATAAGTGAATGAAAATAAGCAAAGTAGACTAATTTACGCATCGAAGTATCACTCACTTTCGATACCGTTCGAATAGTGAAAATGGCAGTATTAAGTCTTTGAACAGGATCCTGAACATGGGGTTTCCACGGCAGCTTAGTATCTATCTGAACACCTAGGAATTTGAACTGTTTAGTTTCACTAATCATATGCCCGTTCTGTGAGATTAAAACGTCGGGTTTCGTTGAATTGTGTGTTAGAAACTGTAAAAACTGAGTCTTACTGTGATTTAATGTTAGTTTATTTTCTACAAGCCATGAACTGAGGTCACGTAGTGCACTACTTGAAACAGAGTCAATGTTGCACACAACATCCTTTACTACCAAGCTAGTGTCATCAGCAAACAGAAATATTTTAGAGTTACCCATAATACTAGAGGGCATATCATTTATATAAATAAGAACAGGAGCGGCCCCAACACTGATCACTGGGGCACCCCCCACTTGACAGTACCCCACTCATATCCCATATCACAGCCATTATCAACATTGTGAATAATGACCTTTTGCTGCCTGTTGCTAAAGTAAGAGATGGACCAATTGTGAGCTACTCCCCTTATTCTGTAATGATCCAACTTCTGGAGCAATACTGTGAGATCTACACAGTCAAATGCTTTAGTTAAACGAAAACATACGCCAAGCATTCAAAACTTTTTGTTTAGCCCATCCAGTACCTCACAGAGAAAAGAGAATATAGCATTTTCAGTTGTCAAACGACTTCTAAAGCCGAACTGTACATTTGATAGCAAATCGCGTGATATAAAATGATCAATTAACCTTACATACACAGCTTTTTCGATAACTTTTGCAAACACTGATGGCATAGAAATAGGTCTAAATTATCTACATTATCCCTTTCTCCCTTTTTATAAAGCGGCTTTACTACTGAGTACTTTAATCGCTTAGGGAACTGACCATTCTTAAAGGAAAAATTACAAATATAGCTAAATACAGAGCTAACATGTGCAGCACAGTACTTTAATATTCTACTAGACACTCCATCATAACCATGAGAGTCCTTAGTCTTCAGTGATTTAATTATTGACTCAATCTCCCTCTTGTCTGTATCACAGAGGAGTATTTCAGACGTCAATCTTGGAAAGGCATTTGCTAAGAAATTTATATGATCTCCTGTAGAAACTAAATTTTTATTTAATTCACCAGCAATGCTCAGAAAATGGTTGTTAAATATTGTACATATATCTGATTTAACAGTAACAGAAATATTATTACTGCAAACTGACTTGATATCATCAACCTTGTGCTGCTGACCAGACACTTCCTTCACAACTGACCATATGGCTTTAATTTTATCCTGTGAATTAGCTATTCTACTTGCATACCACATACTTTTTGCCTTGCTAATAACATTTTAAGCACCTTACAATACTGTTTGTAATGGGCCACCATAGCTTGACTGTGACTACTTCTAACATTTTGATATAATTCCCGCTTTGTTCTACATGATATCCTTAGCCCACTAGTCAGCCAACTGGGCTGTCCATTACTGCTAGTACCCCATTTAGAATGTTCTAATGGAAAGCAACTCTCAAAGAGCATGATAAATGTGTTATGGAAAGCATTGTATTTATCATCTATATTATCGCCACTATAAACATCTTGCCACTCTTGTTCCTTGACAAGTTTTGAAAAACTCTCTATTGCTGTTGGATTAACTTTCCTACATAGTTTGTAATTAAATACGACACTGGTTTGAGTACAAAAACCTTTTAATGTTAAAATTTGTGCATCGTGGTCTGAAATGCCATTGACCCTTTTACTAACAGAATGCCCATCTAGTAATGAAGAATGAATAAAAATATTGTCTATGACTGTGCTACTATTCCCCTGCACCCTAGTTGGAAAAAACACACTTTGCATCAGATCATATGAATTTAGGAGATCTACCAACATCCTTTTCCTTACACAATCATATACAAAATTAATACTGAAGTCACCACATATAACTACTTTCTGGTACTTCCTACAAAGTGAATCAAGAACCCTCTCTAGCTTAAGCAAAAATGCTCTGAAGTCGGAGTTAGGGGACCTATAAACAACAGCAATTAGTAGTTTAGTTTCACTAAATTCAACTAATGCTGCACAACTTTCAAATATCTGTTCAGTGCAGTGTCGTGATACGTCAATGTACTCAAATGAAATACTGTTTTTTTACGTACAGAGCCACTCCCCCACCCCGCAAGGAACTCCTTGAGAAACAGCCAGCTAATCTGTAGCCTGGTAAAGGAAGTCTCTGAATTATCAAATTATTTAAGTGGTGCTCTGATATACCAATAATTCCAGAGTTAACATCTATTAGCAGTTCACAAACTTTATCTCTAATACCTCTTATATTTTGATGAAATATGCTAATTCCTTCTCTACTTGGAAACATTACATCCTCTGGAGGTGAGCCCTTAGTTAGAGGCACTTCCTTTAAGCAGGTATTCCTATCAGCTGACTTCAGTCTAAAAAAGATGCAGCTCTAACACCAACTACTACAGGAATTTTTCCATGAGTGATACCACTACCACCACCACCACCCACTACACTGTCACATATAAGCTTAGCCAGCCTCCCCTTCCCATACCTATTGAGGTGCAGGCCATGCCTAGTGAAACACCATCTACTGATAGACCCAACTGGCACCACTGAGATGTGATCAATGCCCTCGGCCATCAGTGCCCTGCCCAGCCCCACATTAACGCGCCTAACAGCCGCATTCAGGTGAGGCCGATCATGACCTGAAACAGTTGCACGAAATGCACATTAGTGCCACCAGTTTGAGTAGTTATCTTAACCAAGTCACCACTGACATCATATTCCCCGTCTGTCTGTCACTCTATCTCTCAATGCTTCAATGAACACATTTACAATAAACAATTACGTGTTTAGTTTGTTCACAGCATTAAATCCAACTGTTTTTCATCTGCTTTCAGTATGCAGATTTTTATATTAAACCACCTTCTATTACAAACTACTGACATTCCTAGTAATTTGGGTAATTTGCTTTGAGAATTTTCTTAATGCATTTTCCTGTCTTCTGTGTTTTCTAACTTGTCTGTATCAAATATCTCCAATGCTCTCTTCTGAAAAGTGGCTAGGGAACATGCATACAACACAATTTGTAAAGTCAACTTTCTTGGCCCAAGTGTAACCATTCTGATTTCATTTTTTAAAGTGGGCAGTGAGATTAGAATAAATTGTAATAGTTTTGATAAGGATCAGGGAGACATACTTAGTGGGGCATGTGGTAGTCTTTGGACTGCAAGTAAACACAAAGAGGAATGTTTGATGGCTATAGGAAGGCAGGAACAGCGGTATCAAATGCAGCAGTCCATTGCTAAAGGTGATACCATTGAGTCATCTAGTGGACTGGACCACCAGAAGCTGCCCAGCCCCTCGTCTCATGCATGCACCATTACAGAACCCCTACAGTCAGTAGTATTATAACCGAAGACTCCACCACCAAAGACAGCTGTTGAACGGTCAAGAATTTTATTCGAAACGGGAGGACTGAAAAGATTTTATATTTCTCATAACAGTATGTTGTAGGCCACAGAACAATAAAACAGGACGCATGATGGGAAGAAACAAAAGTAATTCCACAGTTTAGTAAGGATCAGAGAACTGACAGGCAGCACAGGTTGATGCCATAATTCTACAATTACAGAAAGTCTTCCATGCAGTTCCTCACTGCTCCTTGTTAAACAAAATAATATGTGTTTTCAAAATGTCAGAACAGATAAGGGACTGCAGTAAAGAGTTACTAGTCAACAGTATTCTGTATACAATTTTCAATGAGGAGACAAATAGAAGTGAATTTTCCTCAGGCAGACATTTCTGTTCGCAATATAAAGGTCACCAAGTTATTCTGACCAGCCCAAATACCTTTTTTTCCAGCAGCAAAATAAAAAATGCATCAAGAAAATATTGTTTGGTTACCAGGGGAACATTAAATGGTATGATTGCCTTTATTATAACTTGTTTCTCAAGAAGATACAAATAGTAGACCATATTTTTCTTAAAAGTAACCTATATTCTTTATTTGGTGATCCACTTCTCCACAAGACCTGTTCAAAAGCATGTCATCTATTCAAGTATTCATTACATTTTACTTAATAAGAAACAGAAATGGTGATGTTTAATACCAGTTTGCTGTACTGTACTCCATTGTGAGCACAAAAACCATAAGCATTCTGGCAGTGCTTCGTCCAGAACACGAGGAAGGACTTATGAGAGAAAGTTGGCATATGCACTGTTTTTACATTAATATAGATAAAATGAAGGCCAATGACCAATAACTGTACTATGAAGCATCCCACACTTGACAAAATGCACATTCACTATATTTACCTGCCCTTTGATTGAGAAAGAGCATTCATTAGTACGGTGGGGAAAGAAAAAAAAAACTCAGAGTAGTAGTTCTAGTTGGTGGAGGTTTCCTAGGGGAGGGTACATATACCTGAGTGTGTGGGATACTTGAGTCACTCATGTTTTCTCATCTGTAGGTCAATTTATTTTTCCATAGGTGGTAGTCACAGTTTAGTTTTCATTAACATTTTAAAGGGGAAAAATCATCAGCTGGTTTGGAACAAGACAGAAGTTGTAGTGTCTGTTCATTGTTTTTGGCATCTCTGCAGTAAATAATTTGGTAAATGATATCCAATTTTTGCTTAGCACATTTTTTTAAGTTTAACCAAAAGAAAATTACTGGCAGAAATCACAGCAGTTTGAACTTTATTTTTGTGACACGACAATTTGAATTCACTGGAATACTCTCTTTCAAATTCTGAAGGTGGCAGGCGTAAAATACAGGGAGAGAAAGGCTATTTACAGTTTGTACAGAAACCAGATGGCAGTTATAAGAGTCGAGGGGCATGAAAAGGAAGCAGAGGTTGGGAAGGGAGTGAGACAGGGTTGTAGCCTCTCCCCGATGTTATTAAACTGTATATTGAGCAAGTAGTAAAGGAAACAAAACAAAAATTTGGAGTAGGAATTAAAATCCATGGAGAAGAAATTAAAACTTTGAGGTTCGCTGATGACATTGTAATTCTGTCAGAGACAGCAAAGGATCTGGAAGAGCAGCTTAATGGGGTGGACAGTGTCTTGAAAGGAGGATATAAGAGGAACATCAACAAAAGTAAAATGAGAATAATGGAATGTAGTCGAATTAAATCGGGTGATGCTGCGGGAATTAGATTAGGAAATGAGACGCTTTAAGTAGTAAATGAGTTTTGCTATTTGGGGAGCAAAATAACTGATGATGGTCGAAGTAGAGAGGATACAAGCAATGGCAAGGAAAGCATTTCCGAAGAAGAGAAACTTGTTAACATCAAGTATAGATTTAAGTGTCAGGAAGTCGTTTCTGAAAGTATCTATCAACTATCCCAATGCGAGTTACATTCACAGGTACATTATGAAGACAGGAAGTTTTTTTTAACATAAACAGTTTTAACTATTACAAAAACATGTTTATAAAAGCCTTTAGGCAATTACAAATTATTTAATAGTATAATGTGTTTGTAGGTAAACTTTATATGCTAGCTTTCATGAGCGTGAATACTTGCAAAGGCTTTCAAGTTAAGCGATATTTTCACCCTGTATGAAAATATTCTCACTGATGATGAATTTCTGAACTCATTTGTACGTGATAGGGCACTGGCAATCACATGTCCCTGTGGAATGTACAGGGGCTTCTTCAGGCAATCAAAAAGATACCAAGCAAAATGTAGCTGATGTGAGTGGGCTTAGGCCTACTGTCACCTTAAGTCCTACACTGATGATCTATCTAGAGCCCTCAACAAGTGAAGCATTTAGAAGTCTCTTGTGGAAATTGCAGACAAAAATGAAAACAGTTCAAGTTGATGGAAAAACTGTGGCCTGCACAGAAAAAAAATCAAAGCCACACTTTCAGCTCTTCTTATTTTACCAATAACCAATCTTTGATACCTGGCTTCCTGTCCACATCACCACCTTCACTGTCACCCTGATAAGTCTGTGCCATGGACAGGTTCACACTTTTTGTTGAATAATTGTCATAATTCATCAGTCTGAGTCCTTCCCAAGACAGGCTAATGGAAAAAAGATTCCAAGAGCTGCTATTACAGAAATACTCCAACTCCAACAGGTGGTACTGTAAGAAAGGGGCTGTGCATTGAGGAGAAGCAAGCAAATAAAATTGGACATGAGAAGACTGGTGGGAAGATAACTAATTGCTAAAGACTGCATAGTGCTCCTCCTGATTGTTAACTGCTCCAGTTTCTTTTCTCTTCTTTCATTCACAGAAGTTTCTAGTACTACTTGTATTAGTTTGAGTGGAGCAGCAATAACTGAAGCTTTATTATGATGTGTTTATTTGATGTGTCTATTACTGTTAACCAGCTACTTCAATAATCACGATGACAACTTGAGAAATGACATGGATTTTCTGGTAAATTATGTAACATCAGAAGAAGAAAAAGATGTCTGCTACACAGATACAGAAATAAAAAAGGTTTTCAGTCGCTGCTATTTGCAGATTATGGAATCACAAATAGCTCTCCCTTATATGATGGAAAATAGCTGAGTATGTTGATTTCTTTTTAGATTCACTATCTTTTTATTTTACTATTGCTGTTTCCCTTGCAGTAATTTTCTGAAATAATATGACTTTCATCTAAGTGACATTAGACGATGTTACGTTGTCAATAATGCTGTACACAAAACTGATTTCTCACACCATGACAGCTGCATGCTCAATATCTTTGCCCATAAAAGCTATGTTTATTGTAATGGAAAGACCTCGCACTGTGAACAAGTACATCTAAGATTCATATGATCATCAAATAATTCTTAACACATCATTTTTACTTAATAAGGAACTAAAAGGGTAATAAGCAAATATGCATACAATAACTGAATTTTCTGACCTCCGAGCAGAAATTATATCAGATCAAATAATTTCCATTGTATACTAATTCAGACAATATTTTTCTCCATGAGGTAACAAACAATATTATGACACAGAAATGAATGTTCACATTTACAATGCAGAATTGGAAGCATACTGAGCGTAACATGAATTGTTCTGGCCTAGCTAATCACATACAACTGAGAATGAAAACACACTATAGGCAATTAATTTAATTCAGGCATTTATAAGTGGCTTTATAGCCAATGAATTACAGACAACATTCCACAACTGGTTATTAGGGACGGAACCATCAATTAAAATGAAACATGGTACACATACTGGCGTATTATACACACAGAAAAAATAAATGCGAAACATTCTTTCTTTTATTATATAGTTTAATTGCATTAGCTTTCACTTCAATGGCACAAAGTACATTCGTACGTAGTCTAATAAGATATTTTACAGAGGTCACAAATAGACAAGCCCACCACAACACTGTAAGATTTCATTCATACTTCTCTAAACACACAAAGCAAAGCCAGACAGTGAAACTAACAAAAAAGCTTCCATCTCTCAAATATAGTCCCTGAGTTGTGGCAACTGCACAAACGAATGTCTAAGACTGCTGACCCAAGCAGAGCAGTTACTGCATAATGTAATTCCCTGGCAGATTAAAGCTGTGTGCCAGACAGAGGCTCAAACTCAGGACCTTTGCCTTTCGCGGGCAAGTACTCTACCACCTGAGCTACCCAAGCATGACTCACGACCCATCCTCACAGCTTCAATTCTGCCAGTACCTGGTCTCCTACCTCCCAAACTTCACAGAAGCTCTTTTGCGAACCATTCTGGAAACTGCATAATGTAATGCTGAATTAAATCCACACCTACTTACATACTCCACAAGCTCCCATACTGTTTGTGGTGGAGGGTATCCTGCACAACTACTAGTCATTTCCTTTCCTGTTCCAAATGAAAACAGAGCAAGGGAAAAATAACACTCTATATGCGTCAGTACAAGCCCTAGTTTCTCATATCTTCGTAGTCCTTACACAAAATGTATGTTGGCAGCAGTACAATCATTCTGCAGTCACCTTGAAATTCCTGTTCTCCAAATTTTCTTAACAGTGTTCCTAAAAAAGAATGTACTTGCGTGTTGTCTGAATCTACATGTAACAAATCTAGCAGCCCGACTCTGTAAACACTCGAGCAGTGCTACCAAAGTTAACATTCACCTTGCTTACCACACTACTCAGATGCTTGTTCCATTTCCCACCACTTTTCAACATTACATCCAGATATTTAAAAAATGTAAATGTTTCAAGCAGCACACTACTAATACTATAACTGAGCATTACAGGTCTGTGTTTCCTACTCATCCAGGTGGTGATGACTTTTTGTTTGTGAGGCACTCTACAGCATGGTTATCAGCACCCGTACAAAATTCCCAATCTGTACACAGCCCAGTCTCACCATTTTTCCATATGATGACAAAATGATGAGGACAACACAAACACCCAGACCCCGGGTGGAGAAAATCCATGACCCGGCCAAGAATCGAACCTGAGACCCCATGATCCACGGACTGAAATGGTAACCACTAGACCACAAGCAGCAGATGTTACTCATCCACATTAACTTGCATTTTTCTATGCCATTCATCACACCAAGTAGAAATTTTGTCTAAGTCATCTCGTATGCTCCTACAACCACTCAACTTCGGCATCTTCCCATACACAAAAGCATTATCGGCAAACAACTCGGACTGCTGCCTGCCCTGTCCACAATATCATTTATATATATAGAAAATAATACCAGTCCTATCACACATTCCTAGGGCACACCTGGCGACATCCTTGTGTCTGATGAACACTCACTATTGAGGACAATATACTGGGTACTATTACTTAAGGAGTCTTCGAGCCATGCACACAGATAGGAATCTATTCCATATGCTTGTATCTTCGTTAACAGTTGGCAGTGAGGCACTGTCACACACTTCCATGCTAAGGATTCTGCATGTTGCTCTTCATCCACAGTTCGTGGTATAACGCGTGAGAAAAGGGAAAGCTGAGTTTCCATAGCAATGCTTTCTAATTCATACTGACTCATGGACATAGCTTTTCAATCTCAATGAAATTTATTATATTCATTCTGAATATGTTCAAGCACTCTGAAGCAAATGGAGGTTCAGGATATTGGTCTGTAATTTAGCAGGTCCATTCCTTTACCTCTCTTATATACAGGAGTTACCTGCACTTTTTACTAGTCGCTTTGGACTGCGTGGTAATGGCCAAGAACAATACATTTGATAATGGGTGTGAGATTAACTATAAAGATAAACAACTGCAACTACAATTCAAAACACTGGGTAAAAGTTATGTACTGGATCCCCTTTCACATTTGGCTTCTCTACCAGTGAAATTGTTATTAGCACAACCAGATTTTTTGCTTTCACATTTGTTGGCTTTGCTAACTCTCAACCCATCTCCAACTTCCAACCTCACTTAGTCCTCAGGCTACGCTACAGATCAGTCTGTCACCAGAACCAAGATATTCAAGCAGTGGAGGGGGGCGGGGGGTGCAAAATGTAACTTCAGCCAAAACTAGGCCAATCTGTAAAGCATATTGGTGAGAGTCATCATACAGAGCCACAGTACAGAATAGCGGAAATGGGATGAATCAAGTGCAAAATAGGTCATTTTTCGAGGTTTGTTGTGTAATACGTACACCCATCAACAAGAATGTGACTGTTGCCACTACTTTTAAATTCACTATTAAATGGACTTCTGAAAAATAGGCATGAGAAACAATGTAATAATTAAACAAACAACATGTAGGAGCTTCCTCTGCATTCCTTTCAAAAGGCGTAATGTTTGTCTATAGTTCCAAGTTTCAAATAACTTGACACCGATCCTGATTGACAATATTATTCTCACATGTACATAACCAATTATTCCAAATGTTTTAGAAACTATTAAATCAGTTGCTACCATTCATCTACTGCAGCAAAATAAAAAGAGAATAGGTACACATTTTAGAACGTCATTAACGATACAAAAGTATGCAGTTCCGGCATACATATTTGCGTTCCTACTTGATATGGAGGATCCATTCATTACAAAATAACACATGTACTGGTTGAACAAGTGTTGGCAACAAGTGCGGTTATGTAAAATATGCGAAAAATATACATAACACAACTGTCAAGTTAAATCGGTTACTTATCAGCCAGCATACAGTGACATTGCAACAAAGGAAACTCTGAAAGTACGTACTGCGGTCGAAATTAGATGCTATTCGTTCCTACATCTTGAAGTTGTGAAAGAAAAGGTCGTACTTATTTCTCTGTTGTCAATATTATTCCTACTTTTACTTTACATCGTATTCTAAAAATGTTCAACCCATCCGTAATCAATACAAAACAGCCCCTCTGACGTTTATCAACATTCGTTTAGACCTTGATCTCTGAGTGCAGAGATCGACTCGCAAAACGATCGAATTATATTCGAGATCGATTCACTCAAGTCATCAGCGACAAGTGCCAAATATGACTCTGTATATAAAGTAGTTGTAGTAGTAGTTTTATTCATCCATGGATCTATTTTCACAAGGATATAGGATATGTCAAATCATTTAAAAGTTTAAATAAATTTAAAATAAGCTAATTCGTATAAAATACATTTACAGACATCTAGTTAGAGACAATCATTAGATTTACTCCTGGTATACAATATTTTATTTACAAATAACTTATTAAATAATTTAACGCCACGCTGTTCACTCATATCTCACTATCGGTCACTGCACACACTGTACACACATTGTTTCATAACACTTCACTCACTACACTAACAAAAACACACACACACACACACACACACGGGGCCATTTTCTGTACCGCAACTTCCCATTTGCTATCTTGAAAAACTGAGTCAGCATCCCTCTATAATGAGTGAGATGTTGAACTCAGAAAGAGAAAGAGGTGTTAGTATTGTACAATGCATAGCTTGGGGGTAAGTGCTTCTAGAAAAGGAAAAGGAAAGTTAAAAAACAATCTGAAACTGTTATGTGGAATGTTGGATGTTTTATAATCATTATTATTATTTATTTGTATGACCTTTTTTTACCAAACACCTGCTCTATTTTATCTAAGTAATCCTTCAATGTATAAAATGTATTCTGCAACAGGTAGTTTTCACCTGCCATTCCAAATAAGTGTATTTTTGCAATTTCTTTAATCTCTTTTGGTAATTTATTGTACAGATTTATTCCTTGGTAAAAAATATTGTTTTGAGTTTTACGTTACACGTTGAGTCTAGGTCTTGTTCCATGGTCAAGGACAGAGCTGTTTGGCAGTAATTACAAATGTTATTTCTGGTTTGTACAACTAACTGGTAAATGTATTCACACAAAGCAGTTAACATCCGCAGTGTTTTGAACAGATCTTTACAATGAGCTCGACTACCATTTTTGGTTATTATTCTTATGGCTCTTTTCTGAAGTTTGAAAAATGTCAATATATTTTGTGCATTTGTTCCTCAAAACAGAATGCCATAGCTAAGAACTGAGTGTACATATGAATAGTATGTAACTAAAAGATACTGGATATTACACACTGATGACAGGATTCTAAGGTCATAACATGCTAATGACATTCTGTTTTCAAGTTCCTTTGTGTGGTCACACTACTTCAACTGAGAATCAGTTCCCAGAAATTTTGCATTTGTTACACTGTCTATAGAGGTGTCATCTACATTTAATTTAACATTGTAATTTTTCTTCTTCAAACTGAAATTCATGGCATTAGTTTTCTTTATGTTCAATGTCACTTTATTGCTTACTGAACAATCGTAAACTTCCTGGAGAGTTTCATTTGCTTTCTCTGCAAGGAGTTCTTTTGTTTTCTCAGTCTGATAGTCTTAGATCTTTTACAGTTGCATCACATTTTTCTCTGTCCGTATTTGTGGCCACAAGCTCAATTACTGATGCAGTCATTGCAGTAACCCTTCTTACTCTGTTGACCAATAGGGACATGCCAAAACTTTGAAGGATATTTATGAGGTTGCCACTGGATTCATTTATGATATTAGTGTTGATCTTTATGTCCCCACACAGAATCATAGTCGTATCTTATTTTTTATTTATTGCATGTTTCGATGGATGATTGTCAAGTCTGTGAAATGCCCCATGTTACTCTGTCCAATGGTTTGTTTTACTTTGTGACATCTGGTATTTGTCATATTTGGAGTGTTAAAATCAATCTTGTGAGTGATTATTTCAGTATTTTTAAACTGCTGGACATGCTCTTCAGGCAGGGGAACCTGTTGTCTGGATTTATCCTAGAAAAGACTTACTTTTCCTACCCATGACAATGGGTATTTGAACCATGTGTGGCCCGAAATCCACTCCCTATACTTTCATGAATCAGCTGTACCAATCTTCCCTTTGTAGTCCTGTTTAGGTGTAGGCCATGCCTAGTGAAACCCCCTCTGTCGATAGTCCTGACAGGCACTAGAGAAACATGAATAAAGTCTCCTGCCCTCAGAGCCATCCCTAGCCCCACACTGATTCGCCTCACAGCTCTATCAAGGTGTGGTCGATCATGACACCTGAACAGCTCAACAAAGTGTGCGTTGATGCTATGAGTCAGGGAAGCTATCTTGTCCAGGTCACCACCTATGTCATATGCCCCATCCCTGTCCAAATGGTTTTCTACCCCACCCACTATCACTACATGGTCCTCTTTTGTAAATTCCTTATGTAAAGACCCTAAGTCATCTATCACATGCTTTAGCCATGCAATTGGTTTGATGATACTGATGGCCTTGTACACTGCCCCTAAACTTTCCTGTAACTGGGGGCCTAAACCTCCTCCATGGCCACTACCCATCAGCAGCACTTTCTTCTGCCTAACACTTATATACTCCTAGGCTTCTTGGCCTCATTTCAAGTGTGCTGCACGTTTCCTGCTCCTCATTCTACATGAGCCTCTTCTCCTCTTAACTCTGACAGTGATAGATACCTGGTTTTGGTGTTGATGATAAAACTGTCAGATCGCGTTCTCTTTCTTCCTATCCTCCTACCAGCTGGCAGTTCCCAAACATCCTCCTGCCCTTTGGGATAAATTACATCACATTTATGATATTCAGTCTGCTGAAAATATCGACTTGTTGCGACATAAGTTTCACAACATCGAATGGGAATGGTCATGCAGTATGCAAGGGCATTTAGCAAAATTTGACGAAGTACAAGTAAAGATGTCTGTGCTAAATAAACCAATAGAGGAAGCTGATCTGTGTGCACGTTTTCTTCAGACACTGCCAAAAGAATTTGATCACATTTACGTAACTTGGCTTGATCTACCACAAGCTGACAAAACATGGTATAAACTACAGAAAAGGAGTTTCAATTATGAGCTGCTAATTCTAGACAGAGAAAAAACAAATGTAGCTGCTGCAATGTTTTCAAGAACCAAGGGAATTGTATCTACACAGCAGTGAAGCAAAGTTAAATTCTGTAATGTGAAAAAGGTGCAAAATTCAAGCGGCTGCAATGTGAAGAAATGTTTTTCATGTGGTAAGATTGCACACATTTCGAAAGACTGCAAAATAAGCATAGTGTATTTTAAATGCAAAAGCAAAGGTCATATCTCCAGGAACTGTCCTACTGGTGGTGGTGGTTCTACAATGTTATCAGCTGTGAAAACATTGTCACGAAAAATTCCATAGAAAACTTTTGTGAAAGTATGTAATTTACCTACAAATTTAGATGTATCAAAATGTGACGAGTGGTAATATTGATAGAGGCGCGACACATCACTTTACAAATCATAAAGACTGGTATGTTTTATACACTCCTTTCGATGAACCACATAAAATGCACAGTGCTAAAAATAATGTGCATATCGAAGCATTTGGGAGTGGTTGTATTGATGTTGAAACTCTTAATGGAAGAGAGTGACTAGACGATATTTTGAAGATGTATGATATTGTCCAGATAGTGCTTGTAATTTATTTTATGTGAAAAAGGCCAGAGAAAAAGGTATTGATCAAAGTATCAAAAATGATGGTAAAATATGGTCATTTTATAAAGACAATATTCCAATTGGTATTGCTCTATCTAAAAGCAACAATGAACTTTAGCACTTGGCAGTGAAAGTGATTAAGCAAGGAAAGTCCCGTGTAGTATAGGAAGCTTCTGATGCTCTTCAATTGTGGCATGAAAGGTTTGGGCACC
The DNA here is from genome assembly GCF_023864275.1 of Schistocerca cancellata. Taxonomy (NCBI): domain Eukaryota; kingdom Metazoa; phylum Arthropoda; class Insecta; order Orthoptera; family Acrididae; genus Schistocerca; species Schistocerca cancellata. The sequence goes on from NC_064627.1 coordinate 341,898,361, forward strand.
AGAACAAACAACATGTACAATTATTTTTGACTGCTCATGATACCAATGTAAGGTTAGACAATGAATTATGTGAAGGTTGTATGCTAGGTAAACATCATAGGCTAGTTTGTGGTTCATAAGTTGAAAAGTCAACTAACCCAGGTGAATTAATCTTCGCTGATGTCTGTGGTCATCTATGGTCCAATGGAAGAAAACGATTTAGCTGGCCACAGATATTTTGTTGTTATTAAAGATGACTTCTGAAGCTTCAGAGTGGCATAACAAAAGGATGAGGTAAAGGAGAAGTTGCCAATATTTATTGAGTTGGTGAAAACACAAGCTCAATGTACCATTAAAAACTGCAGACTGATGGTGGCAAGGAGTTTGACAATAATGATGTGAGAAGATATGCTGAGTAAATTGAATTGAGACATTCTTTGACTGTGACATATACACCACAGCAAAATGGAGTTACTGAGAGTGAAAACAGGATTATCTGCAAAATGGTACGTTCATGGCCTCAGTCAGCAAAGCATATTCCAAAAGCTTTATGGGGAGAAGCTGTACTTGCAGCTACTCATACTCAGAACCGAACTGGGCCAACGAATGTTAAAGGAAAGACACCAATAGAATTATTTTTGAGAAGGAAGAGTCAGTTTAATCATCAAAAAGTATTTGGAACAGAATGTTTTGTCTAGATTCCAACACAGAAACAGAGAAAGTCGGAAAGGTTATATAGTTGGTTATGATGACTATGGCTATCGTGTATACTTTCCAGATAGGCATTCAGTTATTGTTACCTGAGATGTAAAATTCAAGGATGAAATATTGAAGAAATCATTGAAGAGTTATGTTACCAAATTAGTTGAAATATCGACTATGAATGATATAGAACTATCTGATTCTGATGATGACAGAATATGAAAAGAAAATATTACAAGACTGAATCATCGAGATCATGTAGAAGCGACTGAAAATACAGATGGTCATCGAGTTTTGAGGGACAGACAAACAATTAGAGGGCCGATACGTTACCTAGATGAACCTGAACGACCCAAGATGATGATGCTGAGAGAAGTTCCAAGGAACTATGATGAAGCAGTGAAATCCTCATATGTAGAAAATTGGAAAGCTGCAATGGATGAAGAAATGGACTTACACAAAAAGGTTAGTACTTGGAAACTAGTTGATTTACCAGCTGGAAAGAAGGCTATTGGAAATCGATGGGTGTTTGCAATTAAATTGGATAATAACAATGACATCGTATGGTACAAAGCAAGGCTAGTTTCAAAAGGGTTTAGTCGAAGGCCAGGGCTTGATTTTTCTGAAAGTTTCAGTCCTGTGATTAGGTTTGCAATTCTGAGAGCCCTCTTGTGTGTTGCTGTTCAAAGAAATTGGAACATCAAACAATTTGACATTAAAATAGCATTCTTGAATGGTAAACTGGAGGAAGAAATTTACATGCAACAACCACAAGGTTATCATGATGGCACACGCCATGTTTGCAGATTGCTTCGAAGCTTGCTTGGATTGAAGCAAGCAGCAAAATGTTTGTATGAGTGTTTAAAGTTAGACCTTAAGAAAACAAATTTGTGGGAGAGCAGTGCTGATCCTTGTATGTATTTTAATGAAAATGTAATCATTTTATTTCATGTGGATGATAGATTGATAATGGGACCTGGTGAAACAGTTCAAAATTACATTAAACAATTACATGAAGAGTTTGATATGGTAGTAGGTGAAGTGGATTGTTATCTTGGCTTGCAAGTGCAAAGATTTAGTGATTGTATGAAGATTAATCAGACTGCATATGTGAAAAGAGTGTTAGCCAGGTATCATATGCAAAGCCAATATCATTAGTAATTGAACCTGGATAGATACCTGGTAATTCACCACCAGCTACTGATACCGACGCTTACCGAGAAATTATAGGCAGTCTCACATATTTAACACTGGGTACACATCCAGATCTAGTTTATGCTTTAAATGTTGCTTCAAGAGCACAAGTTTCAACTACTGAAGCACACTTAAAATTAATTAAACGAATTCTTCGCTATTTGAAGGGTACAATAAATGATGGTATTCAGATTAGGAAAACAAACAATTCTGCTATAGAAGGTTATAGCAGTGCTGATTATGCAGGTGAAAAATTGACTAGACGTTCAACAAGTGGAGTTTTAATGAGGTTTTGTGGTGGACCAGTAATGTGGAAAAGTAAACTACAGAAATCTGTCTCACAATCATCAATGGAAGCTGAATTTGTTGCTGCCAGTGAGGCAAGAAAATCTCTAGTATGGCTTGATCTTTTATTGAAAGAAATTGACATTGTCGAAAAAAGTTCAATTCCTACTTTACACATTGACAATCGAAGTGCTATTAAATATATCAAAGGTGCAGGATTCTATGAACGCTCTAAGCATATTGAAACACGCTATCAGTATGTACGACTGTCAATGAGAAGAAGATTAATGTCAAGTATGTTCCAACACAAGATCAGGCAGCTGACATTCTTACAAAGCGTTTATCAGCAAATAAGCTATCAAGAATCAAAACTTTGATTGGGATGGAAGTAACTAATGAAAATAAAGACTGAGTTAAATTCTTGATTTGGTGATGAAATATGAAATTGCAGGAGAGTGTTACAGGATTGTAAATAATAGCCGGCTGGGGTGGCTGAGTGGTTCTAGGCGCTACAGTCTAGAACCGCACAACAGCTACTGTAGCAGGTTCGAATCCTGCCTCAGGCATGGATGTGTGTGATGTCCCTAGGTTAGTTAGGTTTAAGTAGTTCTAAGTTCTAGGGGACTGATGACCTTAGACGTTACGTCCCATAGTGCTCAGAGCCATTTGAACCATTTTTGTAAATAATATTAAAAGTTCATATTTGTTTCTGTTACATGTGTGCAAGCATCTTTGATATCTTTTTTCTTTGTTTTAGAGACCTGTGAAGTTTAAAAAAAATATATAGTTGTTCTGTTGTTGATCTTACATTAAGTTCTGGCACTTTAATAAATTTTTGCAAATTCATTGAGCGGTTGGATATATATATATTTTTATTTATTTATTTATTTATTTATTTATTTATCCTAACACAAGTTTTTACTGAAATCTTAAATTGGTTTTCTCCATATGGTCTCTCGCTTAATACAAATAAAATCATTATATAAAGTGTCATTAACCACAACAAACCTTGAAGAAAATGTAAAGATTAACTCATTCTAAAAGTTAAAGATACAAAATTCCTGGGTGCTTACCAAACGTAATAGGTTCAAATGGTTCAAATGACTGTGAGCACTATGTGACTTAACTTCTGAGGTCATCAGTCGCCTAAACGTAATAGGTAAACCCACATTCTTCATCTTTATAAAACACTTATATTAGCAACATTTGCACTTCATGTCATCAAGGCTTCCTACTTTTACTTTCTGGGGGAAGAAACTCCCCGCAAAAAGTTTTCACAGAACAAAAGAAGCCATTAGAATAATGAGTGGCGTTCGCCATAGGAATTCTTCCAGGTACCTGTTTTCAAGGATGGACATCCTTATCACTACCCAGAAATAACATGACTTCAGTGCAAGAATCAAAAACAGCCTGCACAGTGATGTAATAAGTCTTACTCTGGTTCAAAATGCAGTTTATTACTCCATCATAAACTGTTAAATGGACTCCCACCACGCATTAAATGTCTTTATAAGCAATTCCCTATATTCAATCAGAATCGCAAAGAGTATATAACAGAGAAATCTTTTTATATGGTTGATGAATTTCTGAAACAAACTCAATATGGCTGCTAAACTCACAATCATGTTCAAACTATTTTTGATTGATTTTACCTCAGAATATCTAATTTCAATATAAGTGCAATGTACCACGTAACAATCAGTGTAAGCTATAATGTCTGTAACATATTTTTCATTTTTTTGTCAATGCTCACCTTAAAAATGTTTTGGAAGTAGTTTTAATTATTTTTATAGCAGAAAGTCTATTTTAAACATGGTTGTGTTGCATCAGTGAAGAACAGTGTAACCTACAATGTCTGAATCATAGTTTTCATCTTTGTTGTTATTTAAAAAGTTTGTAGCAGAGAGAAGTGGCACTTACAGTGCAGTACAAAATGTATGGTTTTTTAAAAGTTATCGATGGTGCTGAGCCACAGTCTTACGGAATTTTTTGGATGAATACACCGCTATTTGACTATATCTTCCTGTATTTGACTTCCATAGAATTATTTATACCATTTATACCATTATCGAGTACAATCTTGAAAGTCATATGTGATAATAGTCATCCCTACGTAGGCTTTCGCGCGCAATTTTATAACATGACAAAGTGCTTCCCCGCCAGTCAACAGAGGTATTCTATGATGCTTTTGCACTTGCCTTTAAAATAGTTTTCATTCTCTTGTAATTATATATGGAGCTGCTTTTGGCTATTGAATGTTCTATTTGTTGGGTCAATCGCATTTCCATGGAAAACGATCCTCACCACTGACTAACTAGAAACGTATCCCGTGTGCAAAGACATTTACACAGAAAATCGAAAAAAATAGAGAAAACTGATATTTCCACTCGTGAATACCGATGTCGGTGATGTAGCAGATTCCAAATCATCCCTATAATTTACAAGGTCAACTAAGGTGTTAGTCATGCCTAGAGAAGTGGCAAACATGTCTTCCACACGCTAGATGCACACACCACAATCCATCTCCTCTCAACTAAATAAATGCACGAAATGTGCAGAAGCAGTCAACCAAACAATTTACATGGGAGAGATAATGGTCCATCACAAACGCTAATCCGTATTACATCTTCTCAAATTCCCACGCGATCACTAAAGCTATCCCACACACATTAACTATTAGTTCGCTATTCGGTCGTCTAGAGGACAACACAGCTAATTCATCCATATTCCTACACTCCAATAGGCCTCTGACAGCTCCTACCGTTAACGGCAAACGTGAATCATCCACGCACCGATCACCTACGCTGCACACATAGGCAGAATCATCATCCCAAAAAACGATCCTCATTTATATTTTATGTCTGTACTTACAACTAAATGTTAGTATAGCAGTCTCAGTTGAATGACATTCCATAATGAGTGGAGTATCAGAAATACAGCCTGCTGAGGGCAGTGGCTCTGGAAACAGAAATATCTGTACCATCGTTATCACTTTAGATACTGATGATGATGATGATGATGTTTGGTTTGTGGGGCGCTCAACTGCGTGGTTATCAGCGCCCGTACAATTACCCAATCTTTTGCTCAGTCCAATTTCGCCACTTTCCTGGATGATGATGAAATGATGAGGACAACACAAACACCCAGTCATCTCGAGGCAGGTGAAAATCCCTGACCCCGCCGGGAATCGAACCCGGGACCCCGTGCTCGGGAAGCGTGAACGCTACCGCGACACCACGAGCGGCGGACACTTTAGATACTCTTCCCTCTGCTATCACAGTATTCCACAGTCATCTCCTTTGCACATGTCGGAACACAAACACATACTTTATTAGCCTGATTCTCAAGGTGTATCTATCACACATCCCCTAGTATTGCTAAGTCTAGTACATGACCAATAAATGGTTCCAGACGATATAAAATAATACTGAGAGAACGATGGGTGGACATGTTGCGAGTGCTACCACTGTGTCTTAGAAAGAGAGGCGTAATCAGCCAGATGTTAAAAAAAACCGATCGCAACAACTACTGTATGTTACTGTCACAAGCAGTCTTGGTTCTACAGGTGCACACAAGACGTGGAGTGTAGCGGCCTACTTCTGGTCGGTTGCTGATTAAATCGGTAACGGTGGTGCAGGGCGGGCTGGTCAGTGACAGTGTGAGGAGGATATTTCCCTCTCTAATTTTACCCAAAGACAGCGAGAATGCTCTGTGACTCCATACGCAGAGAGATAGATCGTAAATTAAGCACTATGCTCGAGGTTTAGAAATACGGAGAGTGCTGTCTCATATACTTTGATGGCGTATGTGTTCGAGAATTAACAATGAATGGACGTACTGCACAGTCATCTATCCATGTTCGCAATGATACTCGCAAAGTGGAGAAGGGGTGGTTTAGCTAGATACTGAAATTAGGAAACACGCTGTCACATCATTGGTTGGTGTTGAAATTACTGTAAAATTGCTAAAATTGTTTGCACTAACAACTATGATGATTATTATTAGAGTACATCGATGGTGTCTTTTCCATCCCATCTGTCCACTGGCACGCTGTTGGTTACCACATAATGATTGACCGACATTGCTTGTTCAGCTGGAGAAAGAGTTTTAGTGGATACCTTCTGGGGAGGATAGCACCGAAACAGCGATTGCGTACATGATTGCAGTATGATGCATCAGTCGAAATGGGACGTAAAGTCATTAGTTATTCCATGGGTATGACAGATGAGTTTAAATGTAGAGCTTGTGAATCACTTTCCAACTGTATTTTGGAAACCATCCACGAGTGGATATATCAGTTTTCTCTATTTTTTTCGACTTTCCAAGTAAATGTCTTCGCACACAGGATAAGTTTCTAGTTACTCAGTGGTTTACAGCATGCCCCACGTAGCTAAAGTTTCGGGTTTCTAGACAAATAATTTCCAGTCTATATCTTGGGAATTATGTTGAGAAAGCGATCGGTAGAATACTGCTGTGTGAAAACCATGTGAAAATATACTTGTTCTTGTAATCCCAGAGTCTGGAGATGGGTGCAGAAAAGCAAGCAAGTACAGAAGCATGTCTGGACGAGAAACATTAACGCGTTTGTGCCAGGAGTGAACGAGCCCAAATTTGTAGAACAGTTCTGAGTGTGACTCCAGACCGCTGAGGGCGCTCTGGTCACCTGCCGGAGGTGGTTGACCGCTGATCTTGCAGGGGGATATATAGTGCTGCGAGGAGTGTATACAGCTCTGTCTGTCTTCATGGTGTACATACAAATGATGTAAGAGGGGCGATTTTGTATGTTTACTACATCGAGACGGTATGTGGTGATATATTGCTGAGCTGTAGATTGGATTCAAACTCTAATAATCAAGCTCCTGTCCTCAGTGAGAGAGCAGTGTAATTGAGAAAGAGTCTTTCGATATTTGACTATACGTAGGGCAATTTGCAGGGTTTAATTGCCAGTGAAGTATGGTGAACTGTACAAAATACAATCATAATGCTCTATTCATTCACAAGACACTTTTTGTGCTGGGACATAGGAGCATGCACATACTGATTAGAACAAGTTTGGGGGACAGGAGGGCAAGGTATGTAAACAAAGTTCTGAGAAAGCAAGTTTTCTAAGAAAGGATGAAGCAGACCATCCAACTCTGGCGGGGATGCCGTCAGTCATCCGCCACTGTGGCAATAGGACATCTCCAGACCTGTAGCTGTAGGATACCGAAAATTCCGGACATTTTCTTCTCTTCTGTATGACAGTGCTTCGAATTCTGTTTGCGTAATTGTTCTGAATCGCCCCGTCTGTGCTTAGAGAGTGCTCTCTTTCCAACTAACAAGGATGCTTTTATGATTAACGGTGTTTTCCCGAGCATGCACAGGCGTATAGCGGTGAGAACGTTTACATATGTTGAAAGCAGGAAGGGTAACACATGATGGACGGGGTGCCACATCAGGACAGCGAGGAAGAATGCATTTGGCATTATTCCGCGCTATTTTCGTAAACAGGTTCTGTTAGGGCAAGAATTTCCGTGCATACAAGCTGAGAATTCAAAAAAGCGAGCGTTAACTATTTCTGGGACACTATACAATTTCCGAGAGGTCGAGTATGTTCTTACTTTTACATAGCCATGTCACACCAGAATAACAATGAAAACATTTTAGCTGGTGAGTGGCCACGTGGACGTTTCGTGGCGAGGTGTCAGTCATGCTGTGGCAGGTACGCACACGGGACGCATCTTGTATGCTTCATTAGGATCGCTAGGGAGAAAGCAGCCTATGGTATTCTGGAACAGATTTCTATGGCGCAGTCTGTGACATCAGTATCTACAGGTATAGCATCAGCAACGGTAAGTACACTTGTTGCCGAGAGGCGTTTCGCATATAGGATCGGTGTGAGTGGGCCTTGGAGTTCTGTGGCGAGGTGGACATGTGTGTGTGTGTTGTACCTCACGTGATCTTCGATGACGTGATGGCGAAGGAGAATACGCTGCGAGATCGGTCTGTTGCAAGCAGCCTGGTTGCTGCAGCCCTAACACGCTGTCCTGAGGGAGAGAGGTCCATAGACGCCAGAGTGATGCTCTGGCTGCGCCGGCCAGTGTGGTGTCAGGGCTGGGGGCAGCGGTGGCTGCAGGGGCAGCTGCAGTGTCAGGCATCGAGTGGCGGGATGTCTTATTTATTAGCGATCTTTTGTTTGAACTGTATGCCATCGATTTCACCGACCAATAGGATGCTGTAAATTTAAAAAAAAACTACCCCATACATGTGAAAAATATCGATTTAATGAATTTGCATAAATTTTGATACCAAGGTAGTGTTAGTGGTACAATAGTTAAGGGGGGGGGGTTGTGAGTAGGTGACATAGAGCAGAACAACAGGTTAAATGCAGAACACTAGGTTAATTGGAATAATTTTTATGTAAAACGCAGTAAAAATGTTTAAGAGGGTGGGTGACAAAAAAGAATGCACCAGGAATGGCGTTCAAAAACATGTGAAATTCTAAAAGTGTTCCAGAAAATAGTGGCAGGACATAACTAATTACTTAATTTGGTATCTAAGGAAGTAGAATAGTTTATGGAAATGGGGATGACATGGAAAACCACTTAACAGAACAATAAGTTAAGTGCCGACAAAGGGAAAAACATTAGGTTAAAACACCCAGAGTACAGTGCAGAACATTAGGTTATGCAACATGTTTGCTCTATATAATTACATATTACAAAACCTACAAGTTTACAAACAGCAGAGAATGATGAGCAAAGATATCCAACACAAACGAATTGATTTTTTTATAAATAAACAATATACCTTTGAATTTCCTGTTATGAGACCCTTCATCTTCACCATCAGACCACCATCTTGGATTTCGTCACGGAAGGGACGACAGCACCCTCTGGAGGCGCTACTTTATATTAGGTCAGTTGGACTCTGGAGCCCATGGCGACCACACTGTGTCTCGCCATTTTCCCCCCATCTTGGATTACGTTACAGAACAGATGACAGCGCCCTCTGGCACCAGTACTGTGTACTAGGTCAGTAGGAGTCTGGAAATCGTGGCAAAAACACTGGATGGTGGTACTAACTCTAATTGTTTAAATAAAGACTGGTGCATGCAAAATAAAGACTTACGTCCAACACATGTCAAGTCCTTCCCCACCAATCCCTAGGAAGAGGTGGCAGTCGGATGACTTAGGTTAGTGCAGGTAGCCCAAGTGACCTATCTTCCCACCATTTTCTTTCGTTAGTAGAGTTTGAATTGGCCTGTTGGAATTTAAACCTCCCACCATGGGGGCGTGGCAGAGGGATGTGCCACTTATCCACCAGAGAGGATAATTAATTGATCAATTGAATTAAGTAGTCAATCAAATTGATAAGAGTGAGAGGGGGCCTATTCCAATAACTCAGACCCAAAAGTGTACCTGTAGCAGCGACGAGGGAGGGGGTTGGGGGAGGGGGAGGAGTGAAGAGGGCGACAATAGGTTAAGTGCATATCAATCACAAGGAAATGGGGGTGACATGGAAAAGCAATTAACAGAATAATACGTTAACTCAGACCTGAAGTGTACCTGTAGCAGTGAGGGGTGGGGTGTTTCCTGAGGGGGGAGTGAAGTGGGAGGGGGTGGGGGAACATTAGGTTAAGTGCGGTGACATGGAAAACCTCTTAACAGAACAATAGGTTAAGGATCTGTCAATCAAAGGAGAACAATAGGTTAAGTAACTGTCAATTAAAGGAGAACAGTAGGTTTGCCCCTGAGTGCATACCTGCCTCTGAGGTTGGCAACCAGCACTAACAAAATGCACTGGCGTCCCTGTTGCCTTTCTACTCACTACGCAGAGGAAGCAGCTACACGGGTAGTGGGGGCTGGGTGGAATCTACTGGGCGTTTTTTTCGGTTAAAGGGTCTCAGAGAACCACAGAGGGGACTTCCTCCTAAAAGGGTGCTGTAAAAGACAGTAAGTTGTAGAAACGATAGGTATTGTAGTTGTAAAATGTTGTAGCTGTGTTGGGAAACTACCAGAGCTCCAAGCCCTAATAGAAAGCACTGAAGCTCAAATAGTTATACGTACAGAAAGCTGACTAAAACCGGAAATAAGTTCAGTCGAACTTTTTTCAAACAATCGAACAGTGTTCAGAAAGGATAGATTAAATACAGTTGGTGGTGGAGTATTTATTGCTGTCAGAAGTAGTTTGCCTTGTAGTTAAATTGAAGTAGATAGTTCCTGCAGAATATAATGGGTAGAGGTTACGCTTGACAATCGCACTAAACTATTAATTGGGTCGTTTTACTGACCCCCGGCTCAGAACATATAGTTGCTGAACGGTTCAAAGGAAACTTGAGTCTCATTTCAAATAGGTACACCACTCATACAATTATAGTCGGTAGTGACTTTAATCTATACTCGATATTCTGGAAAAATTATACATTTAAAGCCGGCGGCAGGCATAAAACGTCATCCGAAATTGTACTGAATGCTTTCTCAGAAAATTATTTTTAACAATTAGTTCATGAGCCCACTCGTAAATGGGTGCAACAGCATACTTCACCTCTTAGCAACAAATAATCCTCGACAAATAGTATCGTGAGGAATACAGGGATTAGCGACCACAAAGCAGTAGCTTGTAGACAGAATACTGTGACTCCTACAACCATAAAAAAGAAACGCAAAGTACATCAATTTAAAAAAGCTGATTAAAAATGCTCTTAACGCCTTTTTAAGAGAGTGTCTGCACTCCTTCCGATCTGATCATGTAAGCTTAGGAAAGTTGTCGAATGATTTCAGAGAGATAGTATCGACAGCAATTGAGAGATATATACCACACAAATTAATAAGTGATGGTACTGTTCCCCCATGGTACACAAAACGAGTCAGATCGCTGTTGCAGAAACAGTGAAAGAAGCATGCCAAATTTAAAAGAACGCAAAATCCTCAAGACTGGCAAAGTTTTACAGGAGTTTGAAATATAGCAAGTACTTCAATGTGAGATGCTTTTAACCCTCGAGTGGTCTCTTCTATTTTTGTAACACCAGTGGTCGTGTGTTTGACTCCTTCAACCAGCATCGTTTTCATTAAAGATGTGAAATGTTCTACCATAATATGCTTGCTACTAAAAAATAATAAATTTATTTTGGTTTTTTAATTAACAGAAAGACCAATTTTAATCTTTGACATTTGTTATTTCTAAAAATACAGTTACAAAATCTAATTAAAGAATCCTAGTTTTTCATTTAAAAATATATTCCTAATGCCCAGGATAAAGTTAAATCGCATTTGACCTGCATTTATTTTTGAGTACATGTTACTCATAGAGCATGTATTGGATAATACTATCTTTATTGAACATTGTTTCTATATAAAAACAGAGTTTACTCATCCTGTTCCTCTACCTCATCCACGATGGTACATGCACATTTTTCACACACAACTGCGGAATGCTTCTTGCATACAAACGTGTTACAGTGATTACATCGAATTGTGTTGACAACATTGTTTTTCCTGCCACACATAACACAGCGACTCTTCTTTCTGTTTGGAGGTCATTTGGAAACATCAAAATGTGGGATCGTGTAAGTAAATAATCTTTAATAAGTTGTTGTTTCAAAAATAGCCTCCTTGGTTTTTTTGGATTTTCTGTGTTGCAGTGAAACAGTATTTGAGCATTGATACCAGCAATGTTTAGTAAAGCGAACCATACAGCCATCGTCCACCTCCTCGTTACTAACACAACAGAATATTTACTGCACATTTGGTAGACTGTGTCAACCCCTCCATTTGTCATGTTTTAGTCCATGATAATATGTGGTTTATTGGTATTCTCATCAATTGTGCGTTCACTGTGCATGGTGCTAAGTAGATTAACACATTTGTTTCTTTTGGGCACTATGACACCAGTGGGATATCTTTCTGGTATCCAAACAGTGAAGACCCAATGTTCCTGGATTTCAGAGGTAGGAATTCCGGAGGGATTTGCGTCTTATTTTTCTTCAGGGGACCAATGCATGTGATGCTTCTCTGCAAAAGTGAGACTGCCTGTGGATAACTGGTATACCAATTAGCAAAAGTAATATTTCGATTTGATCTGAACAGAGGTTCTGCCAGCCGATGCACAATATCATACAGTTAATTTGGCACCTTGTAAGGGCCATCTGATTGTGTTTCATAGTACAGCTCAACAGATGCTGTATAGAATGTTATGCCATTGCAAATAGCAAAGAATTTCAAGCCATACTTTGTTGGTTTGTTCGGTATGTACTGATCAAATGAACATCTCCCTCTAAAAGGTGTCAGCATCTCCTTTATGGTTACTAACTCTCCCAAACTGTAGCTTTCCTTACAATTAGGGACAAATTTATCTAAATATGAGCTGATTGCTGCTAATTTGTTTCTCACGTACCTTCTACATCTACATCTACATACATACTCCGCAACCCATCATACGGTGAGTGGCGGAGGGTACCTCGTACCACATCTAGCATCTTCTCTCCCTGTTTCACTCCCAAACAGAACGAGGTGAAAATGACTGCTTATATGCCTCTGTACGAGCCCTAATCTCTCTTATCTTATCTTTGTGGTCTTTCCGCGAAATATAAGTTAGTGGCAGTAAAATTGTACTGCAGTCAGCCTCAAATGCTGGTCTCCAAATTTCCTCAATAACGATTCACGAAAAGAACGCCTCCTTTCTTCTGGAGACTCCCACCTGAGTTCCTGAAGCATTTCTGTAACACTTGCGTTATGATCAAATCTACCAGTAACAAATCTAGCAGCCTGCCTCTGAATTGCTTCTATGCCCTCCCTCAATCCGATCTAATAGGGATCCCAAACGCTCGAGCAGTATTCAAGAATATGTCGTATTAGTGTTTTATAAGTGGTCTCCTTTACAGATGAACCACGTCTTCCCAAAATTCTACCAATGAACCGAAGACGACTATCAGCCTTTCCCACAACTGCCATTACACGTTTGTCCCACTTCATACCGTTCTGCAATGTTATGACCAATTATTTAGTCGACGTGACTGTGTCAAGCGCTACACTACTAATGGAGTATTCAAACATTATGGGACTCTTTTTCCTATTCATCTGCATTAATTTACATTTATCTATATTTGGAGTTAGCTGCCATTCTTTACACCAATCACAAATCCTGTCCAAGTCATCTTGTATCCTCCTACAGTCACTCAACGACAACACCATCCCGTACACCACAGCATCATCAGCAAACAGCCACACATTGCTATCCACATTATCCAGAAGATCATTTATGTAGATAGAAAACAACAGCGGACCTACCACACTTCCTGGGGCACTCCAGATGATACCCTCACCTCCAATGAACACTTACCATCGAGGACAACGTACTGGGTTCTATTACTTAAGAAGTCTTCGAGCCCCTCACATATTTGGGAGCCAATCCCATATGATTGTACCTTAGTTAGGAGTCTGCAGTAGGGCACCAAGTCAAATGCATTCCAGAAGTCAAGGAATATGACATCCGTCTGATACCCTTCATCCATGGTTCACAAGAACTTCTGTATTCTTGTCAATTTTTCGTCAAATTTCACGCTTCTGAGGAAGAATAAGAACCCTCTGTATGACATGCAAGCTCTAAGGATCTTCATACCAGCGCCATCTTTACTCCAAAGTTCTTCAACATTTGTTTTATTTCCACCCTTCAAGCCAATCAATATAAGAATTCCAAAGAGAGCATATATCTCTTCCCTAAAGTTTCCTTCATATCTCTCTCTCTAGAATAGATGTTCTGTGATACTATGTTTCTGATCTGTAAATTGGTGTATTCCACAAGTGAATCATCATATCTGCACTAACAATCTTATCGAATGCTGTCATTTCTTGTGTAATACTCTTAGCATATCACTTCAGACCAGGTAGAATTTTTATTATATTTTTTCAGGGCGTTTTCGCAGTTTTGGCTCTTACACTTTCCTTAGCCTATATAGTTTCTCCATCTTTACTAACAAAACATCCACACATAAAATCAAAATTATCTTCACCATCTTCTTCATCTTCATGACATTGCACTTCCTCTTCAATACGCGTATGTCCTCCTCCATCTAAAGGAACTAATTCTATTTCTGATTCACTGTTGTGATCACTAACGTCTACTTCTTTTTCCCGTCAGACCAGTCAAATTCAGAACACTTGCTGTTGTCCAAATCTTCATTTAGAAGCTTTTCAGCCTCCTCTTCTGATAACACTTTTTTGAAAAAGGCCATCAAAGCATAAATAAAAGTGAAACATAGTTGCCAGTGAAAGATTTTTATCCAAAATAAAGACGGTATTCACAATTATCATAGAAAAACTTATGTCACAGCCCGCATGGTTGGCTCTGTACACCAAACAGAACACGGACTAAAATAAGCTGCAATTGTTGTCAATGTGCGGTGTGCTACAAACGCAGCAACAGTACAAGTGACCGACAGAGTTCCAACTTGAAGATAGGTGGAACCGTCAGCACTGCAACAATGCGTATTTTGAATTCAGAGCAAAAAAGCGAACTCTGGTTGACTCAGTCAACTAGTGCGACCGCTCGAAGGTTAATAATTTCCATAACGAAACTCTGTCTCGAAATATGGCAGAAAACCCAAAGAGATTCTGGTCATACATAAAGCACACCAATGGCAAGACACAATCAATACCTTCACTCTGCGATAACAACGGTGGTCATTGATGACAGTGCTACTGAAGCAGAGTTATTAAACACGGTTTTCCGAAACTTCTTCACCAAGGAAAACGAAGTAAATATTCCTGAATTCAAATCAAGAATAACTGCCCTGATGAGAAACACAGAAGTAGATATCCTCGGTGTCGGAAAGCAACTGAAATCACTTAATGAAGGCAAGGCTTCTGGTCCAGATTGTATACCAGTCAGGTTCCTCTCAGAGTATGCTGATACAATAGCTCCATATTTAGCAGTTATATACAACTGCTCGCTCACAGAAAGATCCATACCTAAAGACTGGAAAATTGCTCTTGTCACATCAGTACCCAAAAAGGGAAGTAGGAGTAATCCTTTGAATTACAGGCCTATATCATTAACGTCGATTTGCAGCAGGGTTTTGGAACATATACATATAATGAAATCGAACATTATGAACTACCTCGAAGAAAACGATTTATTGACAAATAGTCAGCATGGATTCAGAAAATATCATTCCTGCGAAACACGACCAGCTCTTTATAGCCATGAAGTAATGAGTGCTATCGACAGGGGATGTAAAATTGATTCCATATTTTTAGATTTCCAGAAGCCATTCGACACCGTTCCTCACAAGCGCCTTCTAACTAAACTGTGTGCCTATGGAATATCGCCTTAGTTGTGCTACTAGATTCGTGATTTCCTGTCAGAAAGGTCACAGTTCGTAGTAATAGATGGAAAGTCATCGAGTAAAACAGAAGTAATATCCGGCGTTCTCCAAGGAAGTGTTATAGGCCCTCTATTGGTCCTGATCTATATTAACGATATAGGAGACAATCTTAGTAGCCATCTTTGATTGTTTGCAGATAATGCTGTCATTTACCGTCTTGTAAAGTCATCAGATGACCAAAACGACTTTGCAAAATGATTTATATAATATATATGTATGGTGCGAAAAGTGGCAATTGACCCTGAATAACAAAAGTGTGAAGTTACTCTCATGAGTTCTAAAAGAAATCCACTAAATTTCGTTTATGCAGTAAGTCACACAAATCTGAAGGCTGTAAATTCAACTGAATACTTAGAGATTACGACTACAAATAACCTGAACTGGAACGATCATATAGATAAAGTTGTGGGTAGAGCAAACCAAAGACTTCGATTCATTGGCAGAACGTTTAGAAGGTGCAACAGGTCTACTAAAGAGACTGCTTACACCTAGCTTGTCCGCCCTATTCTGAAATATTGCTGTGCAGTGTGGGATCCGCATCAGTTGGGACTGACAGATGACATCGAAAAAGTACAAAGAAAGGCAGCTCGTTTTGAAGGGGAGATAGTGCCACAGTCACGATACGTGAATTGGAGTGGCGATCATTAACAATGGCGTTTCTCGTTGTGACGGGATCTTCTCTTGAAATTTCAATCACCAGTTTTCTCCTCAGATTGCGAAACCATTCTGTTGGCACCCACCTACATAGGGAGGCATGATCAAAACTATAAAATAAGAGAAATCAGGGCTCGCAAATAAAAATTTAAGTGCTCGTTTTTCTCGCGCGCCGTTCGAGAATGGAATGGTAGGGGGCCAGCTTGAAGGTGGTTCATTGAACACTCTGCCAGGCAGTTTATTGTGAAAAGCAGAGTAATCATGTAGATGCAGATGTAGATGAGTTAATGCAGGCATCATGGTGTGTAGCGCCATTGGATATGACTTCAGACCATGGGTGACAGTGATTAAGAAAACGCTGACAGCTCAATGATATGTCATGGACGTTCCATTCCCTCATATGTTACATCTCATACCACAGGCATACAGTGCCATTTTTCAACACTGTAGTGATGGCACGTGACTCTATGAACTGTATGATGTTGAGGTACTCTCATGGCCTACAAAATCCACAGATCTGCCCCGATAGAACGTTTATGGGACCAGTTCAGACAACAACCTCAGCCCAGTGAGATTATCTGGGATATCGAGGACAATTTAAGCAGCTATGATCCAACTCGCCTCATAATAGGATTAAACGGCCTTATGACACTCTACACACCGAATCAGTGTATACATTCAGTCCAGAGGGGTTGCAATGTCACAATGGTTAAACTTTATTCACAATTATTATTAATTTTATGCAATTAACATACTGAGCTTTGATAACATAAGAATTTAGTTTGAGAATGAAATACAGTGTTCCGTTAGTACTGGTGCTGAGAAGTTACCAAAATGTAAGTTTAGGTCACTTCAGCAAAGTTTTTGAGAATTTAATCTGAAACACAGTAGGAGTAGTGCATCCTCTGAGCACTACAATTTTTCATAATTATAAGAGGAGAGGAGTCCACCTGTGAGCTGTGGCGGCTAACTGTGTGCAGATTGAGAGAGTAGCTTTCATAGTGTTGTACTTAAAACTGGAATTCGAGTTGAAGAAATATTTACTCATGCAGGTATTGATCATAGTGCAGGTTCATACTACCCAATCATCCTGCACACGTACCTACAACTCGTGAAACGTCGAATACAGTAAGTTACATGAAAGATTAAGTATCGAGTAAGCAAATGAAAATGCGTGATCTGTACCTTATATAATATGCAGATATATTATGTCTATAGTTAATTAGTTAGTTAGTTAGTTAGTAAATTAGTAACATGTTCCATCGATCATTTTGCACAATACATCGAAATGATGTGGAATGAGTCATTATACATTAACTTTGCAAATTAATTTGTACATTCTTTCCCACGGCCTTTTACATATTACAATAATAGAAATTCTTCTACAGAATAGAAGGAGTTTGCAAAGAGAAACTTTCTCAGTTTGTTATCAAACTTGACTCTCCCCGATGTTATTAAACTGTATATTGAGCAAGTAGTAAAGGAAACAAAACAAAAATTTGGAGTAGGAATTAAAATCCATGGAGAAGAAATTAAAACTTTGAGGTTCGCTGATGACATTGTAATTCTGTCAGAGACAGCAAAGGATCTGGAAGAGCAGCTTAATGGGGTGGACAGTGTCTTGAAAGGAGGATATAAGAGGAACATCAACAAAAGTAAAATGAGAATAATGGAATGTAGTCGAATTAAATCGGGTGATGCTGCGGGAATTAGATTAGGAAATGAGACGCTTTAAGTAGTAAATGAGTTTTGCTATTTGGGGAGCAAAATAACTGATGATGGTCGAAGTAGAGAGGATACAAGCAATGGCAAGGAAAGCATTTCCGAAGAAGAGAAACTTGTTAACATCAAGTATAGATTTAAGTGTCAGGAAGTCGTTTCTGAAAGTATCTATCAACTATCCCAATGCGAGTTACATTCACAGGTACATTATGAAGACAGGAAGTTTTTTTTAACATAAACAGTTTTAACTATTACAAAAACATGTTTATAAAAGCCTTTAGGCAATTACAAATTATTTAATAGTATAATGTGTTTGTAGGTAAACTTTATATGCTAGCTTTCATGAGCGTGAATACTTGCAAAGGCTTTCAAGTTAAGCGATATTTTCACCCTGTATGAAAATATTCTCACTGATGATGAATTTCTGAACTCATTTGTACGTGATAGGGCACTGGCAATCACATGTCCCTGTGGAATGTACAGGGGCTTCTTCAGGCAATCAAAAAGATACCAAGCAAAATGTAGCTGATGTGAGTGGGCTTAGGCCTACTGTCACCTTAAGTCCTACACTGATGATCTATCTAGAGCCCTCAACAAGTGAAGCATTTAGAAGTCTCTTGTGGAAATTGCAGACAAAAATGAAAACAGTTCAAGTTGATGGAAAAACTGTGGCCTGCACAGAAAAAAAATCAAAGCCACACTTTCAGCTCTTCTTATTTTACCAATAACCAATCTTTGATACCTGGCTTCCTGTCCACATCACCACCTTCACTGTCACCCTGATAAGTCTGTGCCATGGACAGGTTCACACTTTTTGTTGAATAATTGTCATAATTCATCAGTCTGAGTCCTTCCCAAGACAGGCTAATGGAAAAAAGATTCCAAGAGCTGCTATTACAGAAATACTCCAACTCCAACAGGTGGTACTGTAAGAAAGGGGCTGTGCATTGAGGAGAAGCAAGCAAATAAAATTGGACATGAGAAGACTGGTGGGAAGATAACTAATTGCTAAAGACTGCATAGTGCTCCTCCTGATTGTTAACTGCTCCAGTTTCTTTTCTCTTCTTTCATTCACAGAAGTTTCTAGTACTACTTGTATTAGTTTGAGTGGAGCAGCAATAACTGAAGCTTTATTATGATGTGTTTATTTGATGTGTCTATTACTGTTAACCAGCTACTTCAATAATCACGATGACAACTTGAGAAATGACATGGATTTTCTGGTAAATTATGTAACATCAGAAGAAGAAAAAGATGTCTGCTACACAGATACAGAAATAAAAAAGGTTTTCAGTCGCTGCTATTTGCAGATTATGGAATCACAAATAGCTCTCCCTTATATGATGGAAAATAGCTGAGTATGTTGATTTCTTTTTAGATTCACTATCTTTTTATTTTACTATTGCTGTTTCCCTTGCAGTAATTTTCTGAAATAATATGACTTTCATCTAAGTGACATTAGACGATGTTACGTTGTCAATAATGCTGTACACAAAACTGATTTCTCACACCATGACAGCTGCATGCTCAATATCTTTGCCCATAAAAGCTATGTTTATTGTAATGGAAAGACCTCGCACTGTGAACAAGTACATCTAAGATTCATATGATCATCAAATAATTCTTAACACATCATTTTTACTTAATAAGGAACTAAAAGGGTAATAAGCAAATATGCATACAATAACTGAATTTTCTGACCTCCGAGCAGAAATTATATCAGATCAAATAATTTCCATTGTATACTAATTCAGACAATATTTTTCTCCATGAGGTAACAAACAATATTATGACACAGAAATGAATGTTCACATTTACAATGCAGAATTGGAAGCATACTGAGCGTAACATGAATTGTTCTGGCCTAGCTAATCACATACAACTGAGAATGAAAACACACTATAGGCAATTAATTTAATTCAGGCATTTATAAGTGGCTTTATAGCCAATGAATTACAGACAACATTCCACAACTGGTTATTAGGGACGGAACCATCAATTAAAATGAAACATGGTACACATACTGGCGTATTATACACACAGAAAAAATAAATGCGAAACATTCTTTCTTTTATTATATAGTTTAATTGCATTAGCTTTCACTTCAATGGCACAAAGTACATTCATACGTAGTCTAATAAGATATTTTACAGAGGTCACAAATAGACAAGCCCACCACAACACTGTAAGATTTCATTCATACTTCTCTAAACACACAAAGCAAAGCCAGACAGTGAAACTAACAAAAAAGCTTCCATCTCTCAAATATAGTCCCTGAGTTGTGGCAACTGCACAAACGAATGTCTAAGACTGCTGACCCAAGCAGAGCAGTTACTGCATAATGTAATTCCCTGGCAGATTAAAGCTGTGTGCCAGACAGAGGCTCAAACTCAGGACCTTTGCCTTTCGCGGGCAAGTACTCTACCACCTGAGCTACCCAAGCATGACTCACGACCCATCCTCACAGCTTCAATTCTGCCAGTACCTGGTCTCCTACCTCCCAAACTTCACAGAAGCTCTTTTGCGAACCATTCTGGAAACTGCATAATGTAATGCTGAATTAAATCCACACCTACTTACATACTCCACAAGCTCCCATACTGTTTGTGGTGGAGGGTATCCTGCACAACTACTAGTCATTTCCTTTCCTGTTCCAAATGAAAACAGAGCAAGGGAAAAATAACACTCTATATGCGTCAGTACAAGCCCTAGTTTCTCATATCTTCGTAGTCCTTACACAAAATGTATGTTGGCAGCAGTACAATCATTCTGCAGTCACCTTGAAATTCCTGTTCTCCAAATTTTCTTAACAGTGTTCCTAAAAAAGAATGTACTTGCGTGTTGTCTGAATCTACATGTAACAAATCTAGCAGCCCGACTCTGTAAACACTCGAGCAGTGCTACCAAAGTTAACATTCACCTTGCTTACCACACTACTCAGATGCTTGTTCCATTTCCCACCACTTTTCAACATTACATCCAGATATTTAAAAAATGTAAATGTTTCAAGCAGCACACTACTAATACTATAACTGAGCATTACAGGTCTGTGTTTCCTACTCATCCAGGTGGTGATGACTTTTTGTTTGTGAGGCACTCTACAGCATGGTTATCAGCACCCGTACAAAATTCCCAATCTGTACACAGCCCAGTCTCACCATTTTTCCATATGATGACAAAATGATGAGGACAACACAAACACCCAGACCCCGGGTGGAGAAAATCCATGACCCGGCCAAGAATCGAACCTGAGACCCCATGATCCACGGACTGAAATGGTAACCACTAGACCACAAGCAGCAGATGTTACTCATCCACATTAACTTGCATTTTTCTATGCCATTCATCACACCAAGTAGAAATTTTGTCTAAGTCATCTCGTATGCTCCTACAACCACTCAACTTCGGCATCTTCCCATACACAAAAGCATTATCGGCAAACAACTCGGACTGCTGCCTGCCCTGTCCACAATATCATTTATATATATAGAAAATAATACCAGTCCTATCACACATTCCTAGGGCACACCTGGCGACATCCTTGTGTCTGATGAACACTCACTATTGAGGACAATATACTGGGTACTATTACTTAAGGAGTCTTCGAGCCATGCACACAGATAGGAATCTATTCCATATGCTTGTATCTTCGTTAACAGTTGGCAGTGAGGCACTGTCACACACTTCCATGCTAAGGATTCTGCATGTTGCTCTTCATCCACAGTTCGTGGTATAACGCGTGAGAAAAGGGAAAGCTGAGTTTCCATAGCAATGCTTTCTAATTCATACTGACTCATGGACATAGCTTTTCAATCTCAATGAAATTTATTATATTCATTCTGAATATGTTCAAGCACTCTGAAGCAAATGGAGGTTCAGGATATTGGTCTGTAATTTAGCAGGTCCATTCCTTTACCTCTCTTATATACAGGAGTTACCTGCACTTTTTACTAGTCGCTTTGGACTGCGTGGTAATGGCCAAGAACAATACATTTGATAATGGGTGTGAGATTAACTATAAAGATAAACAACTGCAACTACAATTCAAAACACTGGGTAAAAGTTATGTACTGGATCCCCTTTCACATTTGGCTTCTCTACCAGTGAAATTGTTATTAGCACAACCAGATTTTTTGCTTTCACATTTGTTGGCTTTGCTAACTCTCAACCCATCTCCAACTTCCAACCTCACTTAGTCCTCAGGCTACGCTACAGATCAGTCTGTCACCAGAACCAAGATATTCAAGCAGTGGAGGGGGGCGGGGGGTGCAAAATGTAACTTCAGCCAAAACTAGGCCAATCTGTAAAGCATATTGGTGAGAGTCATCATACAGAGCCACAGTACAGAATAGCGGAAATGGGATGAATCAAGTGCAAAATAGGTCATTTTTCGAGGTTTGTTGTGTAATACGTACACCCATCAACAAGAATGTGACTGTTGCCACTACTTTTAAATTCACTATTAAATGGACTTCTGAAAAATAGGCATGAGAAACAATGTAATAATTAAACAAACAACATGTAGGAGCTTCCTCTGCATTCCTTTCAAAAGGCGTAATGTTTGTCTATAGTTCCAAGTTTCAAATAACTTGACACCGATCCTGATTGACAATATTATTCTCACATGTACATAACCAATTATTCCAAATGTTTTAGAAACTATTAAATCAGTTGCTACCATTCATCTACTGCAGCAAAATAAAAAGAGAATAGGTACACATTTTAGAACGTCATTAACGATACAAAAGTATGCAGTTCCGGCATACATATTTGCGTTCCTACTTGATATGGAGGATCCATTCATTACAAAATAACACATGTACTGGTTGAACAAGTATTGGCAACAAGTGCGGTTATGTAAAATATGCGAAAAATATACATAACACAACTGTCAAGTTAAATCGGTTACTTATCAGCCAGCATACAGTGACATTGCAACAAAGGAAACTCTGAAAGTACGTACTGCGGTCGAAATTAGATGCTATTCGTTCCTACATCTTGAAGTTGTGAAAGAAAAGGTCGTACTTATTTCTCTGTTGTCAATATTATTCCTACTTTTACTTTACATCGTATTCTAAAAATGTTCAACCCATCCGTAATCAATACAAAACAGCCCCTCTGACGTTTATCAACATTCGTTTAGACCTTGATCTCTGAGTGCAGAGATCGACTCGCAAAACGATCGAATTATATTCGAGATCGATTCACTCAAGTCATCAGCGACAAGTGCCAAATATGACTCTGTATATAAAGTAGTTGTAGTAGTAGTTTTATTCATCCATGGATCTATTTTCACAAGGATATAGGATATGTCAAATCATTTAAAAGTTTAAATAAATTTAAAATAAGCTAATTCGTATAAAATACATTTACAGACATCTAGTTAGAGACAATCATTAGATTTACTCCTGGTATACAATATTTTATTTACAAATAACTTATTAAATAATTTAACGCCACGCTGTTCACTCATATCTCACTATCGGTCACTGCACACACTGTACACACATTGTTTCATAACACTTCACTCACTACACTAACAAAAACACACACACACACACACACACACGGGGCCATTTTCTGTACCGCAACTTCCCATTTGCTATCTTGAAAAACTGAGTCAGCATCCCTCTATAATGAGTGAGATGTTGAACTCAGAAAGAGAAAGAGGTGTTAGTATTGTACAATGCATAGCTTGGGGGTAAGTGCTTCTAGAAAAGGAAAAGGAAAGTTAAAAAACAATCTGAAACTGTTATGTGGAATGTTGGATGTTTTATAATCATTATTATTATTTATTTGTATGACCTTTTTTTACCAAACACCTGCTCTATTTTATCTAAGTAATCCTTCAATGTATAAAATGTATTCTGCAACAGGTAGTTTTCACCTGCCATTCCAAATAAGTGTATTTTTGCAATTTCTTTAATCTCTTTTGGTAATTTATTGTACAGATTTATTCCTTGGTAAAAAATATTGTTTTGAGTTTTACGTTACACGTTGAGTCTAGGTCTTGTTCCATGGTCAAGGACAGAGCTGTTTGGCAGTAATTACAAATGTTATTTCTGGTTTGTACAACTAACTGGTAAATGTATTCACACAAAGCAGTTAACATCCGCAGTGTTTTGAACAGATCTTTACAATGAGCTCGACTACCATTTTTGGTTATTATTCTTATGGCTCTTTTCTGAAGTTTGAAAAATGTCAATATATTTTGTGCATTTGTTCCTCAAAACAGAATGCCATAGCTAAGAACTGAGTGTACATATGAATAGTATGTAACTAAAAGATACTGGATATTACACACTGATGACAGGATTCTAAGGTCATAACATGCTAATGACATTCTGTTTTCAAGTTCCTTTGTGTGGTCACACTACTTCAACTGAGAATCAGTTCCCAGAAATTTTGCATTTGTTACACTGTCTATAGAGGTGTCATCTACATTTAATTTAACATTGTAATTTTTCTTCTTCAAACTGAAATTCATGGCATTAGTTTTCTTTATGTTCAATGTCACTTTATTGCTTACTGAACAATCGTAAACTTCCTGGAGAGTTTCATTTGCTTTCTCTGCAAGGAGTTCTTTTGTTTTCTCAGTCTGATAGTCTTAGATCTTTTACAGTTGCATCACATTTTTCTCTGTCCGTATTTGTGGCCACAAGCTCAATTACTGATGCAGTCATTGCAGTAACCCTTCTTACTCTGTTGACCAATAGGGACATGCCAAAACTTTGAAGGATATTTATGAGGTTGCCACTGGATTCATTTATGATATTAGTGTTGATCTTTATGTCCCCACACAGAATCATAGTCGTATCTTATTTTTTATTTATTGCATGTTTCGATGGATGATTGTCAAGTCTGTGAAATGCCCCATGTTACTCTGTCCAATGGTTTGTTTTACTTTGTGACATCTGGTATTTGTCATATTTGGAGTGTTAAAATCAATCTTGTGAGTGATTATTTCAGTATTTTTAAACTGCTGGACATGCTCTTCAGGCAGGGGAACCTGTTGTCTGGATTTATCCTAGAAAAGACTTACTTTTCCTACCCATGACAATGGGTATTTGAACCATGTGTGGCCCGAAATCCACTCCCTATACTTTCATGAATCAGCTGTACCAATCTTCCCTTTGTAGTCCTGTTTAGGTGTAGGCCATGCCTAGTGAAACCCCCTCTGTCGATAGTCCTGACAGGCACTAGAGAAACATGAATAAAGTCTCCTGCCCTCAGAGCCATCCCTAGCCCCACACTGATTCGCCTCACAGCTCTATCAAGGTGTGGTCGATCATGACACCTGAACAGCTCAACAAAGTGTGCGTTGATGCTATGAGTCAGGGAAGCTATCTTGTCCAGGTCACCACCTATGTCATATGCCCCATCCCTGTCCAAATGGTTTTCTACCCCACCCACTATCACTACATGGTCCTCTTTTGTAAATTCCTTATGTAAAGACCCTAAGTCATCTATCACATGCTTTAGCCATGCAATTGGTTTGATGATACTGATGGCCTTGTACACTGCCCCTAAACTTTCCTGTAACTGGGGGCCTAAACCTCCTCCATGGCCACTACCCATCAGCAGCACTTTCTTCTGCCTAACACTTATATACTCCTAGGCTTCTTGGCCTCATTTCAAGTGTGCTGCACGTTTCCTGCTCCTCATTCTACATGAGCCTCTTCTCCTCTTAACTCTGACAGTGATAGATACCTGGTTTTGGTGTTGATGATAAAACTGTCAGATCGCGTTCTCTTTCTTCCTATCCTCCTACCAGCTGGCAGTTCCCAAACATCCTCCTGCCCTTTGGGATAAATTACATCACATTTATGATATTCAGTCTGCTGAAAATATCGACTTGTTGCGACATAAGTTTCACAACATCGAATGGGAATGGTCATGCAGTATGCAAGGGCATTTAGCAAAATTTGACGAAGTACAAGTAAAGATGTCTGTGCTAAATAAACCAATAGAGGAAGCTGATCTGTGTGCACGTTTTCTTCAGACACTGCCAAAAGAATTTGATCACATTTACGTAACTTGGCTTGATCTACCACAAGCTGACAAAACATGGTATAAACTACAGAAAAGGAGTTTCAATTATGAGCTGCTAATTCTAGACAGAGAAAAAACAAATGTAGCTGCTGCAATGTTTTCAAGAACCAAGGGAATTGTATCTACACAGCAGTGAAGCAAAGTTAAATTCTGTAATGTGAAAAAGGTGCAAAATTCAAGCGGCTGCAATGTGAAGAAATGTTTTTCATGTGGTAAGATTGCACACATTTCGAAAGACTGCAAAATAAGCATAGTGTATTTTAAATGCAAAAGCAAAGGTCATATCTCCAGGAACTGTCCTACTGGTGGTGGTGGTTCTACAATGTTATCAGCTGTGAAAACATTGTCACGAAAAATTCCATAGAAAACTTTTGTGAAAGTATGTAATTTACCTACAAATTTAGATGTATCAAAATGTGACGAGTGGTAATATTGATAGAGGCGCGACACATCACTTTACAAATCATAAAGACTGGTATGTTTTATACACTCCTTTCGATGAACCACATAAAATGCACAGTGCTAAAAATAATGTGCATATCGAAGCATTTGGGAGTGGTTGTATTGATGTTGAAACTCTTAATGGAAGAGAGTGACTAGACGATATTTTGAAGATGTATGATATTGTCCAGATAGTGCTTGTAATTTATTTTATGTGAAAAAGGCCAGAGAAAAAGGTATTGATCAAAGTATCAAAAATGATGGTAAAATATGGTCATTTTATAAAGACAATATTCCAATTGGTATTGCTCTATCTAAAAGCAACAATGAACTTTAGCACTTGGCAGTGAAAGTGATTAAGCAAGGAAAGTCCCGTGTAGTATAGGAAGCTTCTGATGCTCTTCAATTGTGGCATGAAAGGTTTGGGCACCAGAACAAACAACATGTACAATTATTTTTGACTGCTCATGATACCAATGTAAGGTTAGACAATGAATTATGTGAAGGTTGTATGCTAGGTAAACATCATAGGCTAGTTTGTGGTTCATAAGTTGAAAAGTCAACTAACCCAGGTGAATTAATCTTCGCTGATGTCTGTGGTCATCTATGGTCCAATGGAAGAAAACGATTTAGCTGGCCACAGATATTTT
Organism: Schistocerca cancellata; assembly: GCF_023864275.1. Lineage (NCBI taxonomy): Eukaryota > Metazoa > Arthropoda > Insecta > Orthoptera > Acrididae > Schistocerca > Schistocerca cancellata. The sequence continues at coordinate 341,925,403 of NC_064627.1, forward strand.
GTTGTTATTAAAGATGACTTCTGAAGCTTCAGAGTGGCATAACAAAAGGATGAGGTAAAGGAGAAGTTGCCAATATTTATTGAGTTGGTGAAAACACAAGCTCAATGTACCATTAAAAACTGCAGACTGATGGTGGCAAGGAGTTTGACAATAATGATGTGAGAAGATATGCTGAGTAAATTGAATTGAGACATTCTTTGACTGTGACATATACACCACAGCAAAATGGAGTTACTGAGAGTGAAAACAGGATTATCTGCAAAATGGTACGTTCATGGCCTCAGTCAGCAAAGCATATTCCAAAAGCTTTATGGGGAGAAGCTGTACTTGCAGCTACTCATACTCAGAACCGAACTGGGCCAACGAATGTTAAAGGAAAGACACCAATAGAATTATTTTTGAGAAGGAAGAGTCAGTTTAATCATCAAAAAGTATTTGGAACAGAATGTTTTGTCTAGATTCCAACACAGAAACAGAGAAAGTCGGAAAGGTTATATAGTTGGTTATGATGACTATGGCTATCGTGTATACTTTCCAGATAGGCATTCAGTTATTGTTACCTGAGATGTAAAATTCAAGGATGAAATATTGAAGAAATCATTGAAGAGTTATGTTACCAAATTAGTTGAAATATCGACTATGAATGATATAGAACTATCTGATTCTGATGATGACAGAATATGAAAAGAAAATATTACAAGACTGAATCATCGAGATCATGTAGAAGCGACTGAAAATACAGATGGTCATCGAGTTTTGAGGGACAGACAAACAATTAGAGGGCCGATACGTTACCTAGATGAACCTGAACGACCCAAGATGATGATGCTGAGAGAAGTTCCAAGGAACTATGATGAAGCAGTGAAATCCTCATATGTAGAAAATTGGAAAGCTGCAATGGATGAAGAAATGGACTTACACAAAAAGGTTAGTACTTGGAAACTAGTTGATTTACCAGCTGGAAAGAAGGCTATTGGAAATCGATGGGTGTTTGCAATTAAATTGGATAATAACAATGACATCGTATGGTACAAAGCAAGGCTAGTTTCAAAAGGGTTTAGTCGAAGGCCAGGGCTTGATTTTTCTGAAAGTTTCAGTCCTGTGATTAGGTTTGCAATTCTGAGAGCCCTCTTGTGTGTTGCTGTTCAAAGAAATTGGAACATCAAACAATTTGACATTAAAATAGCATTCTTGAATGGTAAACTGGAGGAAGAAATTTACATGCAACAACCACAAGGTTATCATGATGGCACACGCCATGTTTGCAGATTGCTTCGAAGCTTGCTTGGATTGAAGCAAGCAGCAAAATGTTTGTATGAGTGTTTAAAGTTAGACCTTAAGAAAACAAATTTGTGGGAGAGCAGTGCTGATCCTTGTATGTATTTTAATGAAAATGTAATCATTTTATTTCATGTGGATGATAGATTGATAATGGGACCTGGTGAAACAGTTCAAAATTACATTAAACAATTACATGAAGAGTTTGATATGGTAGTAGATGAAGTGGATTGTTATCTTGGCTTGCAAGTGCAAAGATTTAGTGATTGTATGAAGATTAATCAGACTGCATATGTGAAAAGAGTGTTAGCCAGGTATCATATGCAAAGCCAATATCATTAGTAATTGAACCTGGATAGATACCTGGTAATTCACCACCAGCTACTGATACCGACGCTTACCGAGAAATTATAGGCAGTCTCACATATTTAACACTGGGTACACATCCAGATCTAGTTTATGCTTTAAATGTTGCTTCAAGAGCACAAGTTTCAACTACTGAAGCACACTTAAAATTAATTAAACGAATTCTCTGCTATTTGAAGGGTACAATAAATGATGGTATTCAGATTAGGAAAACAAACAATTCTGCTATAGAAGGTTATAGCAGTGCTGATTATGCAGGTGAAAAATTGACTAGACGTTCAACAAGTGGAGTTTTAATGAGGTTTTGTGGTGGACCAGTAATGTGGAAAAGTAAACTACAGAAATCTGTCTCACAATCATCAATGGAAGCTGAATTTGTTGCTGCCAGTGAGGCAAGAAAATCTCTAGTATGGCTTGATCTTTTATTGAAAGAAATTGACATTGTCGAAAAAAGTTCAATTCCTACTTTACACATTGACAATCGAAGTGCTATTAAATATATCAAAGGTGCAGGATTCTATGAACGCTCTAAGCATATTGAAACACGCTATCAGTATGTACGACTGTCAATGAGAAGAAGATTAATGTCAAGTATGTTCCAACACAAGATCAGGCAGCTGACATTCTTACAAAGCGTTTATCAGCAAATAAGCTATCAAGAATCAAAACTTTGATTGGGATGGAAGTAACTAATGAAAATAAAGACTGAGTTAAATTCTTGATTTGGTGATGAAATATGAAATTGCAGGAGAGTGTTACAGGATTGTAAATAATAGCCGGCTGGGGTGGCTGAGTGGTTCTAGGCGCTACAGTCTAGAACCGCACAACAGCTACTGTAGCAGGTTCGAATCCTGCCTCAGGCATGGATGTGTGTGATGTCCCTAGGTTAGTTAGGTTTAAGTAGTTCTAAGTTCTAGGGGACTGATGACCTTAGACGTTACGTCCCATAGTGCTCAGAGCCATTTGAACCATTTTTGTAAATAATATTAAAAGTTCATATTTGTTTCTGTTACATGTGTGCAAGCATCTTTGATATCTTTTTTCTTTGTTTTAGAGACCTGTGAAGTTTAAAAAAAATATATAGTTGTTCTGTTGTTGATCTTACATTAAGTTCTGGCACTTTAATAAATTTTTGCAAATTCATTGAGCGGTTGGATATATATATATTTTTATTTATTTATTTATTTATTTATTTATTTATCCTAACACAAGTTTTTACTGAAATCTTAAATTGGTTTTCTCCATATGGTCTCTCGCTTAATACAAATAAAATCATTATATAAAGTGTCATTAACCACAACAAACCTTGAAGAAAATGTAAAGATTAACTCATTCTAAAAGTTAAAGATACAAAATTCCTGGGTGCTTACCAAACGTAATAGGTTCAAATGGTTCAAATGACTGTGAGCACTATGTGACTTAACTTCTGAGGTCATCAGTCGCCTAAACGTAATAGGTAAACCCACATTCTTCATCTTTATAAAACACTTATATTAGCAACATTTGCACTTCATGTCATCAAGGCTTCCTACTTTTACTTTCTGGGGGAAGAAACTCCCCGCAAAAAGTTTTCACAGAACAAAAGAAGCCATTAGAATAATGAGTGGCGTTCGCCATAGGAATTCTTCCAGGTACCTGTTTTCAAGGATGGACATCCTTATCACTACCCAGAAATAACATGACTTCAGTGCAAGAATCAAAAACAGCCTGCACAGTGATGTAATAAGTCTTACTCTGGTTCAAAATGCAGTTTATTACTCCATCATAAACTGTTAAATGGACTCCCACCACGCATTAAATGTCTTTATAAGCAATTCCCTATATTCAATCAGAATCGCAAAGAGTATATAACAGAGAAATCTTTTTATATGGTTGATGAATTTCTGAAACAAACTCAATATGGCTGCTAAACTCACAATCATGTTCAAACTATTTTTGATTGATTTTACCTCAGAATATCTAATTTCAATATAAGTGCAATGTACCACGTAACAATCAGTGTAAGCTATAATGTCTGTAACATATTTTTCATTTTTTTGTCAATGCTCACCTTAAAAATGTTTTGGAAGTAGTTTTAATTATTTTTATAGCAGAAAGTCTATTTTAAACATGGTTGTGTTGCATCAGTGAAGAACAGTGTAACCTACAATGTCTGAATCATAGTTTTCATCTTTGTTGTTATTTAAAAAGTTTGTAGCAGAGAGAAGTGGCACTTACAGTGCAGTACAAAATGTATGGTTTTTTAAAAGTTATCGATGGTGCTGAGCCACAGTCTTACGGAATTTTTTGGATGAATACACCGCTATTTGACTATATCTTCCTGTATTTGACTTCCATAGAATTATTTATACCATTTATACCATTATCGAGTACAATCTTGAAAGTCATATGTGATAATAGTCATCCCTACGTAGGCTTTCGCGCGCAATTTTATAACATGACAAAGTGCTTCCCCGCCAGTCAACAGAGGTATTCTATGATGCTTTTGCACTTGCCTTTAAAATAGTTTTCATTCTCTTGTAATTATATATGGAGCTGCTTTTGGCTATTGAATGTTCTATTTGTTGGGTCAATCGCATTTCCATGGAAAACGATCCTCACCACTGACTAACTAGAAACGTATCCCGTGTGCAAAGACATTTACACAGAAAATCGAAAAAAATAGAGAAAACTGATATTTCCACTCGTGAATACCGATGTCGGTGATGTAGCAGATTCCAAATCATCCCTATAATTTACAAGGTCAACTAAGGTGTTAGTCATGCCTAGAGAAGTGGCAAACATGTCTTCCACACGCTAGATGCACACACCACAATCCATCTCCTCTCAACTAAATAAATGCACGAAATGTGCAGAAGCAGTCAACCAAACAATTTACATGGGAGAGATAATGGTCCATCACAAACGCTAATCCGTATTACATCTTCTCAAATTCCCACGCGATCACTAAAGCTATCCCACACACATTAACTATTAGTTCGCTATTCGGTCGTCTAGAGGACAACACAGCTAATTCATCCATATTCCTACACTCCAATAGGCCTCTGACAGCTCCTACCGTTAACGGCAAACGTGAATCATCCACGCACCGATCACCTACGCTGCACACATAGGCAGAATCATCATCCCAAAAAACGATCCTCATTTATATTTTATGTCTGTACTTACAACTAAATGTTAGTATAGCAGTCTCAGTTGAATGACATTCCATAATGAGTGGAGTATCAGAAATACAGCCTGCTGAGGGCAGTGGCTCTGGAAACAGAAATATCTGTACCATCGTTATCACTTTAGATACTGATGATGATGATGATGATGTTTGGTTTGTGGGGCGCTCAACTGCGTGGTTATCAGCGCCCGTACAATTACCCAATCTTTTGCTCAGTCCAATTTCGCCACTTTCCTGGATGATGATGAAATGATGAGGACAACACAAACACCCAGTCATCTCGAGGCAGGTGAAAATCCCTGACCCCGCCGGGAATCGAACCCGGGACCCCGTGCTCGGGAAGCGTGAACGCTACCGCGACACCACGAGCGGCGGACACTTTAGATACTCTTCCCTCTGCTATCACAGTATTCCACAGTCATCTCCTTTGCACATGTCGGAACACAAACACATACTTTATTAGCCTGATTCTCAAGGTGTATCTATCACACATCCCCTAGTATTGCTAAGTCTAGTACATGACCAATAAATGGTTCCAGACGATATAAAATAATACTGAGAGAACGATGGGTGGACATGTTGCGAGTGCTACCACTGTGTCTTAGAAAGAGAGGCGTAATCAGCCAGATGTTAAAAAAAACCGATCGCAACAACTACTGTATGTTACTGTCACAAGCAGTCTTGGTTCTACAGGTGCACACAAGACGTGGAGTGTAGCGGCCTACTTCTGGTCGGTTGCTGATTAAATCGGTAACGGTGGTGCAGGGCGGGCTGGTCAGTGACAGTGTGAGGAGGATATTTCCCTCTCTAATTTTACCCAAAGACAGCGAGAATGCTCTGTGACTCCATACGCAGAGAGATAGATCGTAAATTAAGCACTATGCTCGAGGTTTAGAAATACGGAGAGTGCTGTCTCATATACTTTGATGGCGTATGTGTTCGAGAATTAACAATGAATGGACGTACTGCACAGTCATCTATCCATGTTCGCAATGATACTCGCAAAGTGGAGAAGGGGTGGTTTAGCTAGATACTGAAATTAGGAAACACGCTGTCACATCATTGGTTGGTGTTGAAATTACTGTAAAATTGCTAAAATTGTTTGCACTAACAACTATGATGATTATTATTAGAGTACATCGATGGTGTCTTTTCCATCCCATCTGTCCACTGGCACGCTGTTGGTTACCACATAATGATTGACCGACATTGCTTGTTCAGCTGGAGAAAGAGTTTTAGTGGATACCTTCTGGGGAGGATAGCACCGAAACAGCGATTGCGTACATGATTGCAGTATGATGCATCAGTCGAAATGGGACGTAAAGTCATTAGTTATTCCATGGGTATGACAGATGAGTTTAAATGTAGAGCTTGTGAATCACTTTCCAACTGTATTTTGGAAACCATCCACGAGTGGATATATCAGTTTTCTCTATTTTTTTCGACTTTCCAAGTAAATGTCTTCGCACACAGGATAAGTTTCTAGTTACTCAGTGGTTTACAGCATGCCCCACGTAGCTAAAGTTTCGGGTTTCTAGACAAATAATTTCCAGTCTATATCTTGGGAATTATGTTGAGAAAGCGATCGGTAGAATACTGCTGTGTGAAAACCATGTGAAAATATACTTGTTCTTGTAATCCCAGAGTCTGGAGATGGGTGCAGAAAAGCAAGCAAGTACAGAAGCATGTCTGGACGAGAAACATTAACGCGTTTGTGCCAGGAGTGAACGAGCCCAAATTTGTAGAACAGTTCTGAGTGTGACTCCAGACCGCTGAGGGCGCTCTGGTCACCTGCCGGAGGTGGTTGACCGCTGATCTTGCAGGGGGATATATAGTGCTGCGAGGAGTGTATACAGCTCTGTCTGTCTTCATGGTGTACATACAAATGATGTAAGAGGGGCGATTTTGTATGTTTACTACATCGAGACGGTATGTGGTGATATATTGCTGAGCTGTAGATTGGATTCAAACTCTAATAATCAAGCTCCTGTCCTCAGTGAGAGAGCAGTGTAATTGAGAAAGAGTCTTTCGATATTTGACTATACGTAGGGCAATTTGCAGGGTTTAATTGCCAGTGAAGTATGGTGAACTGTACAAAATACAATCATAATGCTCTATTCATTCACAAGACACTTTTTGTGCTGGGACATAGGAGCATGCACATACTGATTAGAACAAGTTTGGGGGACAGGAGGGCAAGGTATGTAAACAAAGTTCTGAGAAAGCAAGTTTTCTAAGAAAGGATGAAGCAGACCATCCAACTCTGGCGGGGATGCCGTCAGTCATCCGCCACTGTGGCAATAGGACATCTCCAGACCTGTAGCTGTAGGATACCGAAAATTCCGGACATTTTCTTCTCTTCTGTATGACAGTGCTTCGAATTCTGTTTGCGTAATTGTTCTGAATCGCCCCGTCTGTGCTTAGAGAGTGCTCTCTTTCCAACTAACAAGGATGCTTTTATGATTAACGGTGTTTTCCCGAGCATGCACAGGCGTATAGCGGTGAGAACGTTTACATATGTTGAAAGCAGGAAGGGTAACACATGATGGACGGGGTGCCACATCAGGACAGCGAGGAAGAATGCATTTGGCATTATTCCGCGCTATTTTCGTAAACAGGTTCTGTTAGGGCAAGAATTTCCGTGCATACAAGCTGAGAATTCAAAAAAGCGAGCGTTAACTATTTCTGGGACACTATACAATTTCCGAGAGGTCGAGTATGTTCTTACTTTTACATAGCCATGTCACACCAGAATAACAATGAAAACATTTTAGCTGGTGAGTGGCCACGTGGACGTTTCGTGGCGAGGTGTCAGTCATGCTGTGGCAGGTACGCACACGGGACGCATCTTGTATGCTTCATTAGGATCGCTAGGGAGAAAGCAGCCTATGGTATTCTGGAACAGATTTCTATGGCGCAGTCTGTGACATCAGTATCTACAGGTATAGCATCAGCAACGGTAAGTACACTTGTTGCCGAGAGGCGTTTCGCATATAGGATCGGTGTGAGTGGGCCTTGGAGTTCTGTGGCGAGGTGGACATGTGTGTGTGTGTTGTACCTCACGTGATCTTCGATGACGTGATGGCGAAGGAGAATACGCTGCGAGATCGGTCTGTTGCAAGCAGCCTGGTTGCTGCAGCCCTAACACGCTGTCCTGAGGGAGAGAGGTCCATAGACGCCAGAGTGATGCTCTGGCTGCGCCGGCCAGTGTGGTGTCAGGGCTGGGGGCAGCGGTGGCTGCAGGGGCAGCTGCAGTGTCAGGCATCGAGTGGCGGGATGTCTTATTTATTAGCGATCTTTTGTTTGAACTGTATGCCATCGATTTCACCGACCAATAGGATGCTGTAAATTTAAAAAAAAACTACCCCATACATGTGAAAAATATCGATTTAATGAATTTGCATAAATTTTGATACCAAGGTAGTGTTAGTGGTACAATAGTTAAGGGGGGGGGGGTTGTGAGTAGGTGACATAGAGCAGAACAACAGGTTAAATGCAGAACACTAGGTTAATTGGAATAATTTTTATGTAAAACGCAGTAAAAATGTTTAAGAGGGTGGGTGACAAAAAAGAATGCACCAGGAATGGCGTTCAAAAACATGTGAAATTCTAAAAGTGTTCCAGAAAATAGTGGCAGGACATAACTAATTACTTAATTTGGTATCTAAGGAAGTAGAATAGTTTATGGAAATGGGGATGACATGGAAAACCACTTAACAGAACAATAAGTTAAGTGCCGACAAAGGGAAAAACATTAGGTTAAAACACCCAGAGTACAGTGCAGAACATTAGGTTATGCAACATGTTTGCTCTATATAATTACATTTTACAAAACCTACAAGTTTACAAACAGCAGAGAATGATGAGCAAAGATATCCAACACAAACGAATTGATTTTTTTATAAATAAACAATATACCTTTGAATTTCCTGTTATGAGACCCTTCATCTTCACCATCAGACCACCATCTTGGATTTCGTCACGGAAGGGACGACAGCACCCTCTGGAGGCGCTACTTTATATTAGGTCAGTTGGACTCTGGAGCCCATGGCGACCACACTGTGTCTCGCCATTTTCCCCCCATCTTGGATTACGTTACAGAACAGATGACAGCGCCCTCTGGCACCAGTACTGTGTACTAGGTCAGTAGGAGTCTGGAAATCGTGGCAAAAACACTGGATGGTGGTACTAACTCTAATTGTTTAAATAAAGACTGGTGCATGCAAAATAAAGACTTACGTCCAACACATGTCAAGTCCTTCCCCACCAATCCCTAGGAAGAGGTGGCAGTCGGATGACTTAGGTTAGTGCAGGTAGCCCAAGTGACCTATCTTCCCACCATTTTCTTTCGTTAGTAGAGTTTGAATTGGCCTGTTGGAATTTAAACCTCCCACCATGGGGGCGTGGCAGAGGGATGTGCCACTTATCCACCAGAGAGGATAATTAATTGATCAATTGAATTAAGTAGTCAATCAAATTGATAAGAGTGAGAGGGGGCCTATTCCAATAACTCAGACCCAAAAGTGTACCTGTAGCAGCGACGAGGGAGGGGGTTGGGGGAGGGGGAGGAGTGAAGAGGGCGACAATAGGTTAAGTGCATATCAATCACAAGGAAATGGGGGTGACATGGAAAAGCAATTAACAGAATAATACGTTAACTCAGACCTGAAGTGTACCTGTAGCAGTGAGGGGTGGGGTGTTTCCTGAGGGGGGAGTGAAGTGGGAGGGGGTGGGGGAACATTAGGTTAAGTGCGGTGACATGGAAAACCTCTTAACAGAACAATAGGTTAAGGATCTGTCAATCAAAGGAGAACAATAGGTTAAGTAACTGTCAATTAAAGGAGAACAGTAGGTTTGCCCCTGAGTGCATACCTGCCTCTGAGGTTGGCAACCAGCACTAACAAAATGCACTGGCGTCCCTGTTGCCTTTCTACTCACTACGCAGAGGAAGCAGCTACACGGGTAGTGGGGGCTGGGTGGAATCTACTGGGCGTTTTTTTCGGTTAAAGGGTCTCAGAGAACCACAGAGGGGACTTCCTCCTAAAAGGGTGCTGTAAAAGACAGTAAGTTGTAGAAACGATAGGTATTGTAGTTGTAAAATGTTGTAGCTGTGTTGGGAAACTACCAGAGCTCCAAGCCCTAATAGAAAGCACTGAAGCTCAAATAGTTATACGTACAGAAAGCTGACTAAAACCGGAAATAAGTTCAGTCGAACTTTTTTCAAACAATCGAACAGTGTTCAGAAAGGATAGATTAAATACAGTTGGTGGTGGAGTATTTATTGCTGTCAGAAGTAGTTTGCCTTGTAGTTAAATTGAAGTAGATAGTTCCTGCAGAATATAATGGGTAGAGGTTACGCTTGACAATCGCACTAAACTATTAATTGGGTCGTTTTACTGACCCCCGGCTCAGAACATATAGTTGCTGAACGGTTCAAAGGAAACTTGAGTCTCATTTCAAATAGGTACACCACTCATACAATTATAGTCGGTAGTGACTTTAATCTATACTCGATATTCTGGAAAAATTATACATTTAAAGCCGGCGGCAGGCATAAAACGTCATCCGAAATTGTACTGAATGCTTTCTCAGAAAATTATTTTTAACAATTAGTTCATGAGCCCACTCGTAAATGGGTGCAACAGCATACTTCACCTCTTAGCAACAAATAATCCTCGACAAATAGTATCGTGAGGAATACAGGGATTAGCGACCACAAAGCAGTAGCTTGTAGACAGAATACTGTGACTCCTACAACCATAAAAAAGAAACGCAAAGTACATCAATTTAAAAAAGCTGATTAAAAATGCTCTTAACGCCTTTTTAAGAGAGTGTCTGCACTCCTTCCGATCTGATCATGTAAGCTTAGGAAAGTTGTCGAATGATTTCAGAGAGATAGTATCGACAGCAATTGAGAGATATATACCACACAAATTAATAAGTGATGGTACTGTTCCCCCATGGTACACAAAACGAGTCAGATCGCTGTTGCAGAAACAGTGAAAGAAGCATGCCAAATTTAAAAGAACGCAAAATCCTCAAGACTGGCAAAGTTTTACAGGAGTTTGAAATATAGCAAGTACTTCAATGTGAGATGCTTTTAACCCTCGAGTGGTCTCTTCTATTTTTGTAACACCAGTGGTCGTGTGTTTGACTCCTTCAACCAGCATCGTTTTCATTAAAGATGTGAAATGTTCTACCATAATATGCTTGCTACTAAAAAATAATAAATTTATTTTGGTTTTTTAATTAACAGAAAGACCAATTTTAATCTTTGACATTTGTTATTTCTAAAAATACAGTTACAAAATCTAATTAAAGAATCCTAGTTTTTCATTTAAAAATATATTCCTAATGCCCAGGATAAAGTTAAATCGCATTTGACCTGCATTTATTTTTGAGTACATGTTACTCATAGAGCATGTATTGGATAATACTATCTTTATTGAACATTGTTTCTATATAAAAACAGAGTTTACTCATCCTGTTCCTCTACCTCATCCACGATGGTACATGCACATTTTTCACACACAACTGCGGAATGCTTCTTGCATACAAACGTGTTACAGTGATTACATCGAATTGTGTTGACAACATTGTTTTTCCTGCCACACATAACACAGCGACTCTTCTTTCTGTTTGGAGGTCATTTGGAAACATCAAAATGTGGGATCGTGTAAGTAAATAATCTTTAATAAGTTGTTGTTTCAAAAATAGCCTCCTTGGTTTTTTTGGATTTTCTGTGTTGCAGTGAAACAGTATTTGAGCATTGATACCAGCAATGTTTAGTAAAGCGAACCATACAGCCATCGTCCACCTCCTCGTTACTAACACAACAGAATATTTACTGCACATTTGGTAGACTGTGTCAACCCCTCCATTTGTCATGTTTTAGTCCATGATAATATGTGGTTTATTGGTATTCTCATCAATTGTGCGTTCACTGTGCATGGTGCTAAGTAGATTAACACATTTGTTTCTTTTGGGCACTATGACACCAGTGGGATATCTTTCTGGTATCCAAACAGTGAAGACCCAATGTTCCTGGATTTCAGAGGTAGGAATTCCGGAGGGATTTGCGTCTTATTTTTCTTCAGGGGACCAATGCATGTGATGCTTCTCTGCAAAAGTGAGACTGCCTGTGGATAACTGGTATACCAATTAGCAAAAGTAATATTTCGATTTGATCTGAACAGAGGTTCTGCCAGCCGATGCACAATATCATACAGTTAATTTGGCACCTTGTAAGGGCCATCTGATTGTGTTTCATAGTACAGCTCAACAGATGCTGTATAGAATGTTATGCCATTGCAAATAGCAAAGAATTTCAAGCCATACTTTGTTGGTTTGTTCGGTATGTACTGATCAAATGAACATCTCCCTCTAAAAGGTGTCAGCATCTCCTTTATGGTTACTAACTCTCCCAAACTGTAGCTTTCCTTACAATTAGGGACAAATTTATCTAAATATGAGCTGATTGCTGCTAATTTGTTTCTCACGTACCTTCTACATCTACATCTACATACATACTCCGCAACCCATCATACGGTGAGTGGCGGAGGGTACCTCGTACCACATCTAGCATCTTCTCTCCCTGTTTCACTCCCAAACAGAACGAGGTGAAAATGACTGCTTATATGCCTCTGTACGAGCCCTAATCTCTCTTATCTTATCTTTGTGGTCTTTCCGCGAAATATAAGTTAGTGGCAGTAAAATTGTACTGCAGTCAGCCTCAAATGCTGGTCTCCAAATTTCCTCAATAACGATTCACGAAAAGAACGCCTCCTTTCTTCTGGAGACTCCCACCTGAGTTCCTGAAGCATTTCTGTAACACTTGCGTTATGATCAAATCTACCAGTAACAAATCTAGCAGCCTGCCTCTGAATTGCTTCTATGCCCTCCCTCAATCCGATCTAATAGGGATCCCAAACGCTCGAGCAGTATTCAAGAATATGTCGTATTAGTGTTTTATAAGTGGTCTCCTTTACAGATGAACCACGTCTTCCCAAAATTCTACCAATGAACCGAAGACGACTATCAGCCTTTCCCACAACTGCCATTACACGTTTGTCCCACTTCATACCGTTCTGCAATGTTATGACCAATTATTTAGTCGACGTGACTGTGTCAAGCGCTACACTACTAATGGAGTATTCAAACATTATGGGACTCTTTTTCCTATTCATCTGCATTAATTTACATTTATCTATATTTGGAGTTAGCTGCCATTCTTTACACCAATCACAAATCCTGTCCAAGTCATCTTGTATCCTCCTACAGTCACTCAACGACAACACCATCCCGTACACCACAGCATCATCAGCAAACAGCCACACATTGCTATCCACATTATCCAGAAGATCATTTATGTAGATAGAAAACAACAGCGGACCTACCACACTTCCTGGGGCACTCCAGATGATACCCTCACCTCCAATGAACACTTACCATCGAGGACAACGTACTGGGTTCTATTACTTAAGAAGTCTTCGAGCCCCTCACATATTTGGGAGCCAATCCCATATGATTGTACCTTAGTTAGGAGTCTGCAGTAGGGCACCAAGTCAAATGCATTCCAGAAGTCAAGGAATATGACATCCGTCTGATACCCTTCATCCATGGTTCACAAGAACTTCTGTATTCTTGTCAATTTTTCGTCAAATTTCACGCTTCTGAGGAAGAATAAGAACCCTCTGTATGACATGCAAGCTCTAAGGATCTTCATACCAGCGCCATCTTTACTCCAAAGTTCTTCAACATTTGTTTTATTTCCACCCTTCAAGCCAATCAATATAAGAATTCCAAAGAGAGCATATATCTCTTCCCTAAAGTTTCCTTCATATCTCTCTCTCTAGAATAGATGTTCTGTGATACTATGTTTCTGATCTGTAAATTGGTGTATTCCACAAGTGAATCATCATATCTGCACTAACAATCTTATCGAATGCTGTCATTTCTTGTGTAATACTCTTAGCATATCACTTCAGACCAGGTAGAATTTTTATTATATTTTTTCAGGGCGTTTTCGCAGTTTTGGCTCTTACACTTTCCTTAGCCTATATAGTTTCTCCATCTTTACTAACAAAACATCCACACATAAAATCAAAATTATCTTCACCATCTTCTTCATCTTCATGACATTGCACTTCCTCTTCAATACGCGTATGTCCTCCTCCATCTAAAGGAACTAATTCTATTTCTGATTCACTGTTGTGATCACTAACGTCTACTTCTTTTTCCCGTCAGACCAGTCAAATTCAGAACACTTGCTGTTGTCCAAATCTTCATTTAGAAGCTTTTCAGCCTCCTCTTCTGATAACACTTTTTTGAAAAAGGCCATCAAAGCATAAATAAAAGTGAAACATAGTTGCCAGTGAAAGATTTTTATCCAAAATAAAGACGGTATTCACAATTATCATAGAAAAACTTATGTCACAGCCCGCATGGTTGGCTCTGTACACCAAACAGAACACGGACTAAAATAAGCTGCAATTGTTGTCAATGTGCGGTGTGCTACAAACGCAGCAACAGTACAAGTGACCGACAGAGTTCCAACTTGAAGATAGGTGGAACCGTCAGCACTGCAACAATGCGTATTTTGAATTCAGAGCAAAAAAGCGAACTCTGGTTGACTCAGTCAACTAGTGCGACCGCTCGAAGGTTAATAATTTCCATAACGAAACTCTGTCTCGAAATATGGCAGAAAACCCAAAGAGATTCTGGTCATACATAAAGCACACCAATGGCAAGACACAATCAATACCTTCACTCTGCGATAACAACGGTGGTCATTGATGACAGTGCTACTGAAGCAGAGTTATTAAACACGGTTTTCCGAAACTTCTTCACCAAGGAAAACGAAGTAAATATTCCTGAATTCAAATCAAGAATAACTGCCCTGATGAGAAACACAGAAGTAGATATCCTCGGTGTCGGAAAGCAACTGAAATCACTTAATGAAGGCAAGGCTTCTGGTCCAGATTGTATACCAGTCAGGTTCCTCTCAGAGTATGCTGATACAATAGCTCCATATTTAGCAGTTATATACAACTGCTCGCTCACAGAAAGATCCATACCTAAAGACTGGAAAATTGCTCTTGTCACATCAGTACCCAAAAAGGGAAGTAGGAGTAATCCTTTGAATTACAGGCCTATATCATTAACGTCGATTTGCAGCAGGGTTTTGGAACATATACATATAATGAAATCGAACATTATGAACTACCTCGAAGAAAACGATTTATTGACAAATAGTCAGCATGGATTCAGAAAATATCATTCCTGCGAAACACGACCAGCTCTTTATAGCCATGAAGTAATGAGTGCTATCGACAGGGGATGTAAAATTGATTCCATATTTTTAGATTTCCAGAAGCCATTCGACACCGTTCCTCACAAGCGCCTTCTAACTAAACTGTGTGCCTATGGAATATCGCCTTAGTTGTGCTACTAGATTCGTGATTTCCTGTCAGAAAGGTCACAGTTCGTAGTAATAGATGGAAAGTCATCGAGTAAAACAGAAGTAATATCCGGCGTTCTCCAAGGAAGTGTTATAGGCCCTCTATTGGTCCTGATCTATATTAACGATATAGGAGACAATCTTAGTAGCCATCTTTGATTGTTTGCAGATAATGCTGTCATTTACCGTCTTGTAAAGTCATCAGATGACCAAAACGACTTTGCAAAATGATTTATATAATATATATGTATGGTGCGAAAAGTGGCAATTGACCCTGAATAACAAAAGTGTGAAGTTACTCTCATGAGTTCTAAAAGAAATCCACTAAATTTCGTTTATGCAGTAAGTCACACAAATCTGAAGGCTGTAAATTCAACTGAATACTTAGAGATTACGACTACAAATAACCTGAACTGGAACGATCATATAGATAAAGTTGTGGGTAGAGCAAACCAAAGACTTCGATTCATTGGCAGAACGTTTAGAAGGTGCAACAGGTCTACTAAAGAGACTGCTTACACCTAGCTTGTCCGCCCTATTCTGAAATATTGCTGTGCAGTGTGGGATCCGCATCAGTTGGGACTGACAGATGACATCGAAAAAGTACAAAGAAAGGCAGCTCGTTTTGAAGGGGAGATAGTGCCACAGTCACGATACGTGAATTGGAGTGGCGATCATTAACAATGGCGTTTCTCGTTGTGACGGGATCTTCTCTTGAAATTTCAATCACCAGTTTTCTCCTCAGATTGCGAAACCATTCTGTTGGCACCCACCTACATAGGGAGGCATGATCAAAACTATAAAATAAGAGAAATCAGGGCTCGCAAATAAAAATTTAAGTGCTCGTTTTTCTCGCGCGCCGTTCGAGAATGGAATGGTAGGGGGCCAGCTTGAAGGTGGTTCATTGAACACTCTGCCAGGCAGTTTATTGTGAAAAGCAGAGTAATCATGTAGATGCAGATGTAGATGAGTTAATGCAGGCATCATGGTGTGTAGCGCCATTGGATATGACTTCAGACCATGGGTGACAGTGATTAAGAAAACGCTGACAGCTCAATGATATGTCATGGACGTTCCATTCCCTCATATGTTACATCTCATACCACAGGCATACAGTGCCATTTTTCAACACTGTAGTGATGGCACGTGACTCTATGAACTGTATGATGTTGAGGTACTCTCATGGCCTACAAAATCCACAGATCTGCCCCGATAGAACGTTTATGGGACCAGTTCAGACAACAACCTCAGCCCAGTGAGATTATCTGGGATATCGAGGACAATTTAAGCAGCTATGATCCAACTCGCCTCATAATAGGATTAAACGGCCTTATGACACTCTACACACCGAATCAGTGTATACATTCAGTCCAGAGGGGTTGCAATGTCACAATGGTTAAACTTTATTCACAATTATTATTAATTTTATGCAATTAACATACTGAGCTTTGATAACATAAGAATTTAGTTTGAGAATGAAATACAGTGTTCCGTTAGTACTGGTGCTGAGAAGTTACCAAAATGTAAGTTTAGGTCACTTCAGCAAAGTTTTTGAGAATTTAATCTGAAACACAGTAGGAGTAGTGCATCCTCTGAGCACTACAATTTTTCATAATTATAAGAGGAGAGGAGTCCACCTGTGAGCTGTGGCGGCTAACTGTGTGCAGATTGAGAGAGTAGCTTTCATAGTGTTGTACTTAAAACTGGAATTCGAGTTGAAGAAATATTTACTCATGCAGGTATTGATCATAGTGCAGGTTCATACTACCCAATCATCCTGCACACGTACCTACAACTCGTGAAACGTCGAATACAGTAAGTTACATGAAAGATTAAGTATCGAGTAAGCAAATGAAAATGCGTGATCTGTACCTTATATAATATGCAGATATATTATGTCTATAGTTAATTAGTTAGTTAGTTAGTTAGTAAATTAGTAACATGTTCCATCGATCATTTTGCACAATACATCGAAATGATGTGGAATGAGTCATTATACATTAACTTTGCAAATTAATTTGTACATTCTTTCCCACGGCCTTTTACATATTACAATAATAGAAATTCTTCTACAGAATAGAAGGAGTTTGCAAAGAGAAACTTTCTCAGTTTGTTATCAAACTTGACTTTTCTGTCTGTCAGACATTTTATATCACTAGGTAAATTATTAAAAAAATTGTTGCAGCACTGTGCGCCCCTTTGTGCTAAAGACAACCTTAACGTGGAGTAATGAATGTCATTTTTTTCTTGGTATTGTCATCAGGTTCCTCATTGTTCTTCTTGAACTGTAGTGGATTATTTACAAACAAACTTCATGAGCAAATAAATATACTGCAAAGCAATAGTCAGCGTGCTCATCTCTCTAAACAGATGTCTATAAGACGATTGTGGGAGAGCACCACACATTATTCTCACAGTACATTTATGCTCAATGAAGACTTTCGTTCTTAAACATGAGTTACACCAGAACATTATTCCACATGACATTATTAAATGAAAATATACAAAATATGTCAGCTTACAGATTTGCAATTATTCTAAGTGCAAATGTGGCTCAACTAAGTTGATCTAGTAGTTTCATAATGTGTTTTTTTTTTCAATTTAAATTCTCATTATTGTGAACACCTAAGAGTTTTGAAGTTTCCATCCTATTTATTATTTCTTCAGCATGCGTTACACTTATCATTGGTGTAGTACCTCTACATGTGCAAAACTGAATATGTTGTGTCTCTTTAAAATTGAGGGTAAGACTGATCACAGAAAACCAGTCAATGGTACTTTTAAGAATTTTGTTTATAATTCTTCCATTTTTGTATGTATGCTTGGAGTGATTATAGCACTAGTGTCATTTGCAAAAAGAACTAATTCTGCTTGTATACTAGACAGAAAATCGTTTACACATATGAGGAACAGTAGTGGACCTAACATTCAAACTTGGGGAATCCAGCGCGTGATTTCTCCCCAGTCTGAATTATATCCCTAGACTATATTATTTGAATTATTAAGTACATATAAATGCTTCCTAATAAGTGGTACAAGAATAATTATTAGACTCATATACTGACAGATATTTTTATTCACATTTGAGGAAGTTTTCTATAATAACACATGCAACCATCAATGATTATGATGGATCAAATAGCTTCTGGTCCATTCACATTCATTACTTTCACAGAAGCTTTGTACATATCCCCTCCTCTCCCTTCCACAAAATCAATACAAGGAAGAATTTATCTCTATTTTCATAGAGCACATGGCAGTGCTACTTATCATTCATTGTTATATGATCGCTGGTGCATTGCTTACCTAGTGTTTAGCATTTACATTACGTAATACAGTTTCCAGTCTATTGCCAATATTACAGCCTCACTTTGGTCATTACATTTCACTTGACAATATGCGAAAGAAGTAGGGGATAGTAAGGAAAGGGGAATAGCACATCCCCCCCTCCTTTGCATAGTAGCAAAGGATTAACATATTAATAGGTTTGTTGCATAACTCTTACAACTGTTCCCAAGTTCGTTAATTATTTGTTCAGTTTACAGTGACAGAGTTTCGTTTATAAATAAATCACTATTTATCACATAAGTTCATTCAGTTTTGTGTATCACACGAATTACAATTTTCCCTTACATCAATGTCCATAAACTGTGAATGACTTCCAACTATTATTTATCAATTATGGAATTTATATTTGTTATGAATGGGTGGCTGTTTAAGTGTAAATTGGCAACTTATCATAAGACCATTGTGACTTTTGATAGAGAATTGCTATGGGCTACCCATGACTAGAACTTTTATGTCTAGTTCACTTGTACTTCATGTGTTGACAGTGTAGCCATGGATATTACTGACAAATTCTATGCTTAAAATTCTGCAATAAATAGAACTTTTATGACTGGCACACTTGTACTTCATGTGTTCACAGTGTAGCCATGGATATTAGTGACGGATTTTGTGCTTCCCATTCTGGAATACATCAAAGAGGAACTAGAGAAAACCTTGACCAAAGCTCAGTCATCCTTGGTTTACATTTCTTTATTGACCCAAAGCTTTTCAAATAATGTATGGAAATTATCAACTGGTATTTTAAACAATAAAAGCAAAACAGGAATGTGTTCCAAGCATTGCGAATATACAAGAGATCTTGCTAAAGTGTACATCATAGTTGAATTTTGTATCTTGGATCATTAAGGAGTGCCAGTTGTTTCTGAGCTCCTGGTTTGTATGTGATGTTATAATGACATGAAATCTGTTGGTTAACAGGAAGGTGTTATAGCCAAAACAGTTAATATTATATATTTGTAACAGTAGGACATCACGAAACATCAGCATGAAGCTGAGAATGGAGTGAACTGGATTTTGATGGAGAAAGTGGTGTGTTGCAGGTGATGGTCGTCCTTCAGGATATTGGCAGGATTGCAATGGTGAGGAATCAAGTTGATCATCGGTGTGGAAATTTGGTTCTTTTGGGGCCAGGCCCACATTGATGAGAAATTTACACAAAACAAAATTAGAAGGGTTTTATAATGTGTTAAAAGGGTGGTACCAGAAAGAAACAGGATTGACACATGCATCTATTAAGTGTTACTTAGACTGGTCTGACTGCATTTTATTCAGATAGGACAATTAAAATAAATTAACAAGTAAGTCATTCCGTATTTGAGTTGTTGGATGAACATATGGCATGTTTACTTAGTATCTGCCATTCAAACAAAATTTCCTTACTCGAAGTAAATGGATCAATTCACAACCATGAGAAGCAGTGACAACGATCAAGTCTGTGCATGCCACTTATCACTGCTTTTCATTGTCAGAATTTGCACTCCTCATGCTTACCAAAAGTTATTAAATTTGTGACCTATCACTCGTCCAGCCAATCCTTAAAACGTCACAGACCACAGCAAAACAATCGCTGTTTATTGCCTGGTACTTACCACTCAATATTCACTTCTTATGTAGTTCATTTACGAGAAATGTTATATGCAATATCAGAGCTTTGTACTGGTTAAAAGTTACCAAGAGCCGTGCTGCGGCTCGCATTGGTGCTGTTTGTAGGTTTCCGCTCTCTGTTGGAGGCCAGACGGAATCGTTTATTTGGCATATTTGTGGTTGTTTGTCTTCTTCTCGTGTTGACTCGCGCCACTCGGTTTCGCAAGCGTTGCCTGTCCGCTAGTAGCAGCAGCGGCGGTTATCGATATGTAGTAACTGTTGCCCTATCTTTGGGGCGACGTCGTTGTTTTTCCGAGACGTGGGAGTGGGCCAGTTCGGTTGGGCACTCAGGAGTTGCCTGGTGCGTGCAGTGCCAGAACACGTTGGGACCGCTGGTGCCACGCATGGACTGCCGGATGGAAGGGTGTGATCACGAGGGTGTACAAACCCGTCGTAAACCGGATCCAGTAAGCTTTAAGAAGAGTGCATTTGGATACCAAGCAGCGAAACTTCGATCATTGTGGTATCTCCGGATTCTCCAGTGACTTGTGTTCATGTTGCTGCTCGTAGTCTCGTCGAGGCGAAGAGCAGCGAGTGGAGTGTTTGGGGAAGGCGGTCTGATTAGCTTTCCTCGACTTCTTATTACTATTTACTGCGTTCAACTTGTTACAATTTGTTAAGTTCAACCAGCAGTAATTTTTCTTGCCTAGTGGCCACTAACACCCCAGTTACCTGCCCTGGGGGTTAGTGTATGTAATGGCAGTGTACGTTTCTTCGTCTTGCCGCTGCTGTCCGGTAAGGCGTGTAGTTTTGATAGCTTTCTTGATTGTAGGCCGGTTGGTGATTCTTCTACTCTGGTGGTAGAGATACCTTTCTCGTTCCAGGCGCTCTAAACACAGTATTCTGGGGACGTAGCGCAGACCGCCGATTCCGGCAACAACATCGTTGCGTTTAGTTTATCGGACGTCAAGTACCTTTAGCAAGATTATCATTAGTCATTTATTAGACTGCCACTAGTCTGAGTTACCATCTTGTGAAGTGAATGCAACTCTTGACTGCCTATCCCATTGCTCGCGAAAGTGTTTGTTGCCAGACCTTCTCAGAGGTCGATTCCTGCAGCACTGTCTGTGGCCCCTTGGTTCTTGTAAGATGTGTGTACTAAAAGGAGGTATGATGGCCAGTAGTTCAGTGTAAGGCTCCTTCAGCCCACACCTTCTACAGGTATAATCTTCCTCAGTACCCTTTAAGGAACTTATGCACTGGTCCTTGTGTTTCATTATTGTATTATTTATTACATTACGTTGTAATGCCTACTTTAAAGGTTATATTAAATTTCTATTTCGGTTAGCTTGAATACACCAGTTACTACTAAGCCATACTCTAAGCTATACAAAGTCTGAAAAGGCGACACACACACACACACACATCATTCATAACTGTAACCAGTTTATGGTAATTATTGATTATCTATCACAGAAAGTTTACAAAGGGATTATTTCTTTTAGAACAGTTCACTCAAATTTTGCTGCAATCAGTCTCATATAACAAAATATTCATGATCGTAAGAAACACCTAACACAGAATTTATATATTTAAAATTACACCAAATGTTCTGAATTTCACACCATGCATTAAATCAAACTCTCTTTGACACTTCACAACACTATTCAAACCTTTGCCGACTAAGGTGCCCTAGTGGTTCTAGGCGCTTCAGTCCAGAACTTCGCTGCTGCTACGTTTGCTGGTTCGAATCCTGCCTCGAGCATGGAAGTGTGTGATATACTTAGGTTAGTTACGTTTAAGTAGTTCTACGTTTTAGGGGACTGGTGACCTGAGATGTTAAGTCCCATAATGCTCAGAGCCATTTGAACCACTTGAACTTCTCAAACATTTTGGTACCGAAATATCACAATACTAATAATTTTCATCAGAGCACCTATCAATAGGTCTGATCACATGAGATCCAAGCCCTGACTCTATTCATCTGTCTACGCAAAAGAACTTGCTAGTTCCCCAAATGTGCTTATTTCTGTTTGACAGAGAAACATCACAGCCAAACTGAACGCAGCTTCAAACCCACTCAATCCCATGCGTATTTGTGGAACCAATCAAAATTTATCACTGAATCAGAACAGCAAATTAACATAAATAAATTTTGAAAATCCAAAAATGTGAAATTAACTCCCTCTTAACAAAATTACTTTACCTAAATCATAATCTCATTTCCCCTGAACAATAAAATTTCCCCGGTATGAATAACTAACATACATATTATTCTCCAACATTCCTCACAAGACCAGCTGCTCCAATGTATAGAATAAACACTTTACATTAAATATTATTTCACATTCACACCTTCATTCACTTTCATAGCTAAGCACAATTATAGCAGTAATTAATAAACAATTAGAAAATTAAAAAAGCAGAACCGCAAATAAAAGTGGCAGTATTTTTACTGCAGCTCAAAAAGTATCTGTCAGCTAGTGACCTTTACCAGGTATCATAGAAACTACGTACACCCCTGCATCTGACGCCACCTGTCATGGCTGACTCATACTGCATGTCTGTTCATACCTGTTATGATATCAATAGCACTATGCCTCAGGTGCCTTGGGCAATTTCCTCGACCACTCATCATCTTCAGCTCGCTGGAACATCAATTCTTCATGCGTGTATAATATCTATAAATTTTGAAAATTGTTGACAGTTTATTCATCCAGATTTTCTGGGTGAGTTATAACAGGTATAACATCAAGCACAAGGAGAACTTCGCCTCCAGGTTCTGGTACAACCAAAAGTAGACTGAAATAAGGACTCGTAGACAGTTCTGTCAGACCCCAGGCTAACATCCTCTTTATTTTTTCATTGACAGCCTTACTTTGGGACCAGGGAACAACATAAAAACTGTGACAGAAGAGCTGATGTGGGAATATCCCCTTATAAAGCCTTGTATTTTTTCGAGTACCTCTGGATATTGTGCAAGTAAGTCAACTAGCTGCTGTTATCTGTGGAGAAGTGAAGTTCTTGGGTTCTTGTAACTTCTGCTGCACTCGTGCTTCTTCACCAAGTTCTTGCATGGCACATACTGGAAACTTTCGGTACTACCGAGTTTGCTTAAATGCAAGAAATATCCGGCTATGGCGACAGTTTCATCTATGACTTCCTTTTTGTTGTAGTAAGTCAATCTAGGTTACAGCTCCTTCGATCCAGAAGGAGGTAGGGCCCATAGAATAGTCGATTTCACTTCCCTTTCTTGGATAAACTCCAGCCCAAAATGTATTCAACCACTAGGAACGTGCATTCTTCTGCTACATTTTCCCATTTCCTAGTTTAATTATTATGTACGTCTGGATCCAGACATTCCTGGATCTCTTGAATAGAGGTCCTATAATTCTGTGATTAGTGACTGGGAAGACTAACAGTTTTGTTTTCACGAAAGTCGTGTGAATAAAGTTAGCTAATATAATGTTTACTGAAACTCCTGTATCAGTCAAAATACTAAAAGGATTGTCCTCCATTTTGGCCCATATAGCAGATTGGGAAGCCATACGCTAGTCCTGTTTACAGCGATGAATACCTGCACTGAATGCCTCCCATATATATCTTCGTCATTGTTATATCGAAAAAAACTGGATGGATCTCTATTGGCCCCTGTCCCATGTTGTAGGTCTTCCACTGGGGCATAATGCAGGTGGCTCTAGTTTGACGAGTTCTGCTTGTCGTTACAATCGGCATCCTCGACTATTTCAGTAAGGACGGGTGGTAGCACCTTCGAATCAGTATTATGCTTCGGTGGGGTCGTGTCTTTGTTCCATTGCTGTACCTCTTAATTTTGAGTGCAAACAGGATTAAGCTGTAGTTCATATCGATTTTGCCTGCGCCTGTTGGACTGAAAGTTATTCCCATGTTAATTTGGCTGTCCATTCCTTCTGAACTCATTTGTAGCATTGTTCTTGTCTGGCATATACGTATTTTGCTCATGTGGCTCCTGATTACTATAGGCAGGTACTTTGGTCCCACAGTGTGTGAATTAAATCCATTTTGTTGAATGTGAGTTCTCATGTATTCTTGTACCAGATCTAGTGAGTCCACAATAGGGACTAATTGTTCTCTATTGGTTTCCGATATGTCTAATAATTTCTCACAAACATTCATCGGTAATTTGGCCTTTAAATTCTGGAGAATGTCTATGTATATATATTAAGAGGTCAATCCCAATATTTCAACTTATTTCACTATCTTTCAATTTACTAAGCCCTCAGTAAGTATAAATATAAAATGTTACAACGTCTGTTTTGATATATGACTTGTTTTGTGTCCAGTATTTTCAAAAAAAATGGAGAAAAGTGGTACAAAGGTACCTCAATTGACCATACTAAGTCATTTCATTGTGTCTAATATGTTGGTTTTACAAATCTGGTCGTGTTCTGTTTCTAAACCAACAAATGAAACCTTATTGTTTATTATTTGAAAAAAAATATAGTTAGAGGTTCTGTCTTTCTATGAGAAGTATGGTATTGTATGTGATACGTCTAGTCAAAAGTTAACAACAATCCTGTTGCTTAGGTTAATGTACATTAAGATCAATATACATATATTTGATGGAACAAAAGCTTGAAACATTTCACAATGCATTTCAGTTCTGCTATATACACAGGTCAACAACAGATTAGGATGAAAGGTACCGAGGAGGAAAATTTTGGTGTTGACACCATTTCAGAAATGTTGGGCTTGTTAGGTAACATCAGCTGTTAACCTATTCTCCCCCATACTCTCCTTTTACACACACACACACACACACACACACACACACACACACACACACACACACACACACACACACTGGGCAGTTATAATTAAACTTCCCCTATTTAACATGTTATAACACAGAAACTAAATACCATACAAGTGTCAGACTTGGTAGCATTAATTGATAACATTAATGTCCAGAGCAGGGTTGCATGATTCCAATGCATGACAGTGCCACCACCCAGTTCCAACTATGGCCAGCAGGTTCTGTGATCAGTCATCGCGATTCATAGTCTCATACACCTGACTAGTCACAATGCACTTGTTGATGTGTCAACATGAGCCTGGATAAAAGGAGTAGGACACTATTGGTGAAGCTCTGTTGTCAAAACAACAGTATGCTCTAGCTGCACTTCAAGAATATCGCTGGCTGATAGGTTTATTACGGAAGGGTCCTTTCTCTCCATCTGCTGTGTGGAACATGATGAAGACGTTAGAATCAATTAGAGAACCGGGCGCTGCTCTGGGAAGAGGCTGACGACCGGTTGCACCACAGACAGTTGATGGAATAGCTGTTGCTATGGCAGACAATGTTGCACGCAATTCTTGATCATCAGGCAGTGTGTGTGCTGTGTGAAGACGGTTGCACAACCTGTGGTCCACCGTATGGAAGGTGCTTCGAACCATTCTCAAATTATATCCATACAAGATCCATATTCTACAGCAGCTTGCACCACTGGACGCACAATGACGTGTTGATTTCACTCTCTGCTTTCTCACAAGGATTGAAGTTGATGGAGGCTGGCCCTGGACTATCCTATACATAGACAAAGGTCATTTTTCTCTGGTGGGAATTGCCGAATGTGGGAATCTTGACCTCGAAGTACTATGCATGAAGGTCCACTTTTTGGTGGGTGTCAACGTATGGTGTGGCTTTACGGTTGCTTTCATCTTTGGCCCATTTTTTTCTGAACAGATTGGCGCTCTATGACCAAAGATGTGAGTGTGACTGGCCAGCATTACTGTGATATGCTTTACCAACATGTCATACCCGCCCTACAGGAGTGAGACACGTTGAACACAACAGTTTTCATGCATGGTGGGGCCCTGTCGGACTTTGCTTGTCAAGTTCACTTGTTTCCCTGAAATACATTTGGAGATGATCGAATTATTGGCCGATCGTTTCCAAATGCTTGTCCGGCACAATCACCTGATCTCACTCCCTGATTTCTTGTTGTGGGGCCACCTGAAGGGCAGGTGAACATTCACGAATGTGCTGATCTGAAGTGCAGCGTATCAAAAGAAGTAGGCATCATACCCAAGGGCATGCTTTGTTCTGTTGAGCAGAATGCAATCCTGCTCATTCAGACTCTTCTGGACAATGATGGGCGCCTTTTGTAGCAGTAATAGTGCCGGTGTGTAATGGTATGATGTACCATAGCAGCATATTAAAAGTGTTTCTGTTGAATTGATTCTGCATTATTTCTCTTCCCCATGTCCGCCTGCTTAGCTGAGTTGTAATGTGCTTGCCTCCCATGTTGCGGGTCTGGGTTAGATTTCTGGCCGGCTTGAAGATTTTCTCTGCTCGTGGATTGGGTGTTGTGTTGACCTCATCATCATTTCATCCTCATTCCGGTTCCCAAGTCACTCAATGTGGCATCGACTGAAATAAGACTTGCACTTGGTGCCCAAACTTCCCCAGATGGGGCCTCCTGCCTAACAATACCACACGTACATTTCATTTTTTTCTCTTCCTCATGTCCTTGAATTAATGCTACCAAGTTCATTTCTCATACAATAACTAGTTTCTGTGTTATAATGTGTTAAATAGGGAACTTTTAGTTATAGCCACCCGCTATATATAAGTAAAGTTTGTGGCGCAAGCCTGTGACAGAGCTATAGACTTGATAGTAAGTGTAAAGTGCACCCTTTCTTTGCTTTGGTAGTAAGAGGGGAGGACGGTGGACTTATCGTCCAGGTCGCCTTTCGTCCTAACAAAAACCCCTGGTACTCATTTAATGCTGGGTTGAATGAATCCGCGCTCATGCTATCCATCAATGAATCCTAGAATTCCAGGTAAGAAATCTAATGCTCAACTTGTTGATCGTGGCCGCCATGGCCACCTCTTCTGTTGTGGTAGTGAATTTTGTCTATTAATTATGTTCTCAGTCATGCAAAGTGTAGGTTTGCTTTTTTCATATTTTAGATATTTGATCTCTTTTCTGGAAGGACACTCACAGGAAAAATTTTCGAGTTCTCATCGAATAATGTGTAAAGAAAACAAAACACAAAATATCCTACTGCAACATGAGTGAACACAGTGAGAATAGGTTTATTTCTGGTTTAGTAGACAATGGCACTAACTTTCCCACTGTCAACATCAACGTCAAAACTTTCTTTCCGGGATACCTGTAAGTTGATGTGCCATTCAGTTAACTTCCTGTGTTAATGTCGCCATTTGAAATTCATTGTGGATTGTTTTGAAATATCATTCCATTCCTTCAGTGTGATTCGACGTGTAGGCACAACGAAGGACCATACACGGATCCTTGATGTCACTAATTCTGATTTTATCTAAGTGTCTATTGCTATACTAGAGATGAAATCTGCATATGGGTTATTATGGCCACGAGTTTCCTTTCGAGGAGTTCAGCAACCTAGTGCAAGACTTTTTAGTTGACACCACTTTGGTAATTTGCATGTTGTGATGATGGAAATGAAATTGATGTACACAGCTGGCAATGAGTATATGAAACTCCTGTATTTAGTGACAGCAAATGATAGACGACACAATGGTACAGGTATGTTAGACTGTGATGGAAACACAAACTTCACATTCAATCAGAGGATGGAAGCAATTTATTCTAGAGGTCGAGTCACAGCTGACGAAATTGGCTGCAAAGGTCTTTCCATATGCAACGATCTGTCTGTGCAGCATATCCCTTAGGGATATGGCAGCAAGAGAGGGGAAGAAAACCAATGTGCACTCCGTGTGCATAAAGGAGGAAGTCATTCCAGAAGTGGAAAGGGTCCTTCCGGATGCCATGAAGGGTACAGGGTGCACCCATCTGCAGGTGGTCGCTCATGTCGGCACCAATGATGTGTGTCGCTATGGATCGGAGGAAATCCTCTCTGGCTTCTGGCGGCTATCTGATTTGGTGAAGACTGCCAGTCTCGCTAGAGGGATGAAAGCAGAGCTCACCATCTGCAGCATCGTCGACAGGACTGACTGCGGACCTTTGGTACAGAGCCGAGTGGAGGGTCTGAATCAGAGGCTGAGACGGTTCTGCGACCGTGTGGGCTGCAGATTCCTCGACTTGCGCCATAGGGTGGCGGGGTTTCGGGTTCCGCTGGATAGGTCAGGAGTCCACTACACGCAACAAGCGGCTACACGGGTAGCAGGGGTTGTGTGGCGTGGGCTGGACGGTTTTTTAGGTTAGATGGCCGTGCGCAAGTACAGAAAGGGCAACAGCCTCAACGGGTGCGGGGCAAAGTCAGGACATGCGGGGACCAAGCAGCAATCGGTATTGTAATTGTAAACTGTCGAAGCTGCGTTGGTAAAGTACCGGAACTTCAAGCGCTGATAGAAAGCACCGAAGCTGAAATCGTTATAGGTACAGAAAGCTGGCTGAAGCCAGAGATAAATTCTGCCGAAATTTTTACAAAGGTACAGACGGTGTTTAGAAAGGATAGATTGCATGCAACCGGTGGTGGAGTGTTCGTCGCTGTTAGTAGTAGTTTATCCTGTAGTGAAGTAGAAGTGGATAGTTCCTGTGAATTATTATGGGTGGAGGTTACACTCAACAACCGAGCTAGGTTAATAATTGGCTCCTTTTTACCGACCTCCCGACTCAGCAGCATTAGTGGCAGAACAACTGAGAGAAAATTTGGAATACATTTCACATAAATTTTCTCAGCATGTTATAGTCTTAGGTGGTGATTTCAATTTACCAGATATAGACTGGGACACTCAGATGTTTAGGACGGGTGGTAGGGACAGAGCATCGAGTGACATTATACTGAGTGCACTATCCGAAAATTACCTCGAGCAATTAAACAGAGAACCGACTCGTGGAGATAACATCTTGGATCTACTGATAACAAACAGGCCTGAACTTTTCGACTCTGTATGTGCAGAACAGGGAATCAGTGATCATAAGGCCGTTGCAGCATCCCTGAATATGGAAGTTAATAGGAATATAAAAAAAGGGAGGAAGGTTTATCTGTTTAGCAAGAGTAATAGAAGGCAGATTTCAGACTACCTAACAGATCAAAACGAAAATTTCTGTTCCGACACTGACAATGTTGAGTGTTCATGGGAAAAGTTCAAGGCAATCGTGAAATGCGTTTTAGACAGGTACGTGCCGAGTAAAACTGTGAGGGACGGGAAAAACCCACCGTGGTACAACAACAAAGTTAGGAAACTACTGCAAAAGCAAAGAGAGCTTCACTTAAAGTTTAAACGCAGCCAAAACCTCTCGGACAAACAGAAGCTAAACGATGTCAAAGTTAGCGTAAGGAGGTCTATGCGTGAAACGTTCAGTGAATTCGAAAGTAAAATTCTATGTACCGACTTGACAGAAAATCCTAGGAAGTTCTGGTCTTACGTTAAATCAGTAAGTGGATCGAAACAGCATATCCAGACACTCCGGGATGATGAAGGCACTGAAACAGAGGATGACACACGTAAAGCTGAAATACTAAACACCTTTTTCCAAAGCTGTTTCACAGAGGAAGGCCGCACTGCAGTTCCTTCTCTAAATCCTCACACAAACGAAAAAATGGCTGACATCAAAATAAGTATCCAAGGAATAGAAAAGCAACTGGAATCACTCAACAGAGGAAAGTCCACTGGACCTGACGGGATACCAATTCGATTCTACACAGAGTACGCGAAAGAACTTGCCCCCCTTCTAACAGCCGTGTACCGCAAGTCTCTAGAGGAACGGAAGGTTCCAAATGATTGGAAAAGAGCACAGGTAGTCCCAGTCTTCAAGAAGGGTCGTCGAGCAGATGCGCAAAACTATAGACCTATATCTCTGACGTCGATCTGTTGTAGAATTTTAGAACATGTTTTTTGCTCGAGTGTCATGCCGTTTTTGGAAACCCAGAATCTACTCTGTAGGAATCAACATGGATTCCGGAAACAGCGATCGTGTGAGACCCAACTCGCTTTATTTGTTCATGAGACCCAGAAAATATTAGATACAGGCTCCCATGTAGATGCTATTTTCCTTGACTTCCGGAAGGCGTTCGATACAGTTCCGCACTGTCGCCTGATAAACAAAGTAAGAGCCTACGGAATATCAGACCAGCTGTGTGGCTGGATTGAAGAGTTTTTAGCAAGCAGAACACAGCATGTTGTTATCAATGGAGAGACGTCTACAGACGTTAAAGTAACCCCTGGCGTGCCACAGGGGAGTGTTATGGGACCATTGCTTTTCACAATATATATAAATGATCTAGTAGATAGTGTCGGAAGTTCCATGCGGCTTTTCGCGGATGATGCTGTAGTATACAGAGAAGTTGCAGCATTAGAAAATTGTAGCGAAATGCAGGAAGATCTGCAGCGGATAGGCACTTGGTGCAGGGAGTGGCAACTGACCCTTAACATAGACAAATGTAATGTATTGCGAATACATAGAAAGAAGGATCCTTTATTGTATGATTATATGATAGCAGAACAAACACTGGTAGCAGTTACTTCTGTAAAATATCTGGGAGTATGTGTGCGGAACGATTTGAAGTGGAATGATCATATAAAATTAATTGTTGGTAAGGTGGGTACCAGGTTGAGATTCATTGGGAGAGTCCTTAGAAAATGTAGTCCATCAACAAAGGAGGTGGCTTACAAAACACTCGTTCGACCTATACTTGAGTATCGCGCATCAGTGTGGGATCCGTACCAGATCGGGTTGACGGAGGAGATAGAGAAGATTCAAAGAAGAGCGGCGCGTTTCGTCACAGGGTTATTTGGTAAGCGTGATAGCGTTACGGAGATGTTTAACAAACTGAAGTGGCAGACTCTGCAAGAGAGGCGCTCTGCATCGCGGTATAGCTTGCTCACCAGGTTTCGAGAGGGTGCGTTTCTGGATGAAGTATCAAATATATTGCTTCCCTCTACTTATACCTCCTGAGGAGATCATGAATGTAAAATTAGAGAGATTAGAACGCGCACGGAGGCTTTCAGACAGTCGTTCTTCCCGCGAACCATACGCGACTGGAACAGGAAAGGGAGGTAATGACAGTGGCATGTAAAGTGCCCTCCGCCACACACCGTTGGGTGGCTTGCGGAGTATAAATGTAGATGTAGATGTAGATATTTGCGCAAATGTCTATGCATGCAATAAATTGCTACAAATATGCTATCTTTATGAGACAGAAGTTCCAATCTACTGATCGCCTGCCATCTGTCTGCATTAGAAAGATATTTCAGTGGCAAATGACTGCACACTCGTATGGTAACCTAAAAGTTTATTTCATGTATTCGGAAATGGGGCAAATTCTATTATGCTCTGTGGTCGCAACTTGTGTTGCAAAAAATAAAAAGCAAATAAAATGCTGTTTTCGCTCATAAATTTACTTCACGAATTGAAGAGCAAGCTGGACGACTGGGGTAATTATTTGAGTATGGATCTAGAATTTCAGAATTATCTTCTGAGACTCATAACTCCTAGCACAATATGGAAAAAACTTGTATGAAGAAAGCAATTTCTCCACAGTGTTAGCTGACAATGGCGTTAAGAATTCTGGAAATAGGAGCGAAACGGATCTGAAATTTGCTACTGCAGTTTCAAAACAAGTATAGTGTGAAATCATATACAACACATATGAGCTGTTTACGCCGTCATGATTTCGTGACGGCAAGTAAATTGCTGTATCTCAGTTCTGAAAAGTTACATATCAAATTTTTACAGTTGGAGATTTGTTTGACATCTTAGAAGTTATATATGTTGCCAGTGAGCTATAGTCCAGTTCGTTTTCAAGTCGAGATTTTCAGTTCCCTGGTTGAAGTCTACTACCAACATTTACACAAGAATAAAAATTCCATTCTAATCTCTAAACAAGGATTCATAAAATATCTGAAAAGTTATACTTGTAGTACTGTGGTAGTGAATTCCGCTGTTCAGCTCTAAATCACTCTTGTTATGAACCACAAATTATTTTTTCTTGTTGTACAGGTGTACAGCCTCAATGTTTTGTCTCAATGATGGAAGCATTTTAACCACCACTGGCTGTTAGTTTTATTCCTTTAATGTGCCATACATGTAAGTTACATTTCTGGTCAGTTTCGGCCTTTGTTCGTTATCAGATGTATGACACTGGTGATGTGTGTGTCACTTTTTCATGCATTGTGCATTAAAGGAATAAAACTGAGAGCCTACGGAGGTTAAAATGGTTCCATCACTTAAACTGCAAATTATAGTAGGAAGTAAGGAAGTGTAATAACAACTACATCCCAGAAGGCACTGTTCCAAGGTTTTCCATTACCAATTTAACACAATATCCTGACTACACTCTTCTTTAGGACAAATAGGTCTTCACTTTTTCTTTTTTTTTTTTGCCACCCTGTCACAACTCACATTAGATTATGGAATAGGACAGTACTTACTGAAAGTGTGCTAGCAAACACAGGATCGAGCAGATTCCGTTACTTTGCTTAGCTCTTTGCGGTAAACAACATACAACGAATTTTTAAAAAAAATTAACTACCGTTTCCCTGTTTGCCGCAGGATCAACCGCTCGTTATTTCCTCTGTTAAAGAATTATAAGTAGCTGCCTTCTTACCCCTATTGCTGTACTCCCTGCTTTTAAATTTCCACAAACGTGTGTGACTCCTATACATCTCGATAAATCCGGCAATGAGCAATCTAGAACACTGACGTGTATCTGCCATTTTAAAATTCACTCTGCAGACATGACGTGAAACAGCTGAGTGAACAAACAAGTGACTCAAACACGTTTAAGGGCCAGATTTGCGGTGTACTCCTGTCCACAAACCCAGCGTGTCCGCGCAGATGTGATTGGAACCCACAGACTTGTGCAATTTCGCTCAAATCTCGAACTGCTACTTCTAGTTTTGCGCAACATCTCATAAATGCACCGCAGACAAATCGTTGCGTGTGGACAGGCCTTAACGTTCAAGCAGAACCCATTTCAAATGGTGGTACTGGAACAGGTCGTGAAAAGAAGGGAACATGAAAGTTCTCTGTAAGAAGGTATTGATGTTGGCATGGATGGCGTGAGAGTGGTATCATCAGCTAACATAAAGCCCGGTCCACACGCAACGTTCTGTCTGCGCAGACATCGGCGCAGATGTCTGTACATGCGAAAGATCGCTCCAATTGTGATGTGTTCACACCACACAAACCCCAATCTACTACTCGCCCGCCATCTGTCGGTGTAGAAAAGGAATAGCAGTGGCAAGCGACTACGCTCCCCATAAACGTCAAAAATTTAATTCAGTTATTTTGAAATATAGAAGTGGAGGAAGTTCTGTTGTGGTCTGTGTTTGCAACTTGTGATGCAAAAAACATTCAGACCAACCGCAGGAAACAGAAAGCGGTCAAAATGGTGTAGACAGTGGCTGCTAAAGCGACAGCAGTTTTCTCACGTAAATTTATTGCGAGAGTTGCAGGGCGAACCTAACGACTGGCGAAATTATTTGCTGATGGATGTCGAAACTTATAATTATCTCATATTATGAGAAAAAATACTTGTATGAGAAGGGCAATTTCTCCTCATGAACGGCTGGGGGTAACATTAAAATTCCTAGCAACAGGAAGGGGCTACAAGGATTTGGAATTTTCAACTGCAATATCGAAACAAGCGTTGAGTGAAATAATACCCAACACATGTGAAGCTATTTACGCTGTCCTGAAGGATGAGTTCATGAAAGCAAGTCAAGTAAATTACGTCTGTCAAGTTACAGATTATATTTTTGGTGTTGTAGGCGTGTTTAAAACACAGTAGGCCTGTATTATTAGAGATTATATACCTACATGGCCAATGAGCTATGCTTTACTTTGTTTCTGAGTAGGCATTTTCAGTTCGCTACTGTGTAGAAGCAACCTGTTACAAACTTTTGTTCCAGGATACAAAACTCATACACCAGATCTTCTAGATTTCTGAACTTTGGATAACTCTTTTCGGTAAACAGTTCGCAACGAATTTATTTTTTTTATTACTGTTTCTCTGTTGGCCGAGGCGTCAACTGTCCGCAATTTTTCAATTGCTGTCTTTTCGTCTCGGTCACTGTTAATCTTCCACAAACATGGATGGTTTCTATATATTTCAATGAATTCACTTACAAACTCACAAACTGAAGAGTATCAGCTATTTTAATGCCCTGTGCGCACAAATACAAACACTAGACTGAGCAAACAGCTGTTTCGCGCCAGATTTGCGGCGATCTCCGGTCCACACGCTCCAACTTGTCTGCACAGATGCGGTTTGAACCCACAGGTTTGAGAGGTTTTGCTCAAACCTCCAACTCCAATTTCCAGGTTTGCACACACCTCAGTTTGGTGCAAATGTTCTGTTCACACGCAACGATCTGTCTGCGCAGATGTTATGTGCGCAGACATTTGCGCAGACAAATCGTTGCCTGTGGACGGGCCGTAAGAAGTTGACCTATCATCGCTGCACTCATTCATTTTATGCTTTCGTGTGTTCTTAATCTTTATTTTGTTGCTCGCTTTGTTTGCGCAACACTTGGGATATTTTTCGAATCAGTTTTCTTCTGAAAAAGAGTTCAAATATTAACAAGTGGGAAATGATTTCGGTTTTATACTACGCGAGAATGGAAGCGACACAGCGTTTAGCACTATCCCCTCCACGTCGTCTTAGCTCTCTGCGGCATAGTGGTTCCACAGATGTTATTTATTAAAGTTCTATTCGAAATTTCTGCTATTTGCTTAGTAAATTTGTTGATTAGGAGTCACGGCAAATTTGTCAGCCGTTTGCAAAATTATAAATGACTCATAGCGAGCCGAGCAGGTGATGTATAAATACTATATTTGCGTGCAATGCAATTTCCTGTGAATAATATATGAAACGATAGAGGCAAAGTATTTGTGTGTCAACAATACCAGCTGACACCTGTTGTGTGTTTGCGAACTTGACAATAGGGGAAGTTGATAGACTATGACCAGATTTCATGAGAATTGTACGGAATGTTGCACTTACCTCATTTGCTGTTTCCTCCACATTAAATTTGTCATTACCATTTTTGTACTGGCAGCAAACAAAGTTCGTACGGAGAGTGAAATAAATGACTGAAAGTATTGTTCGAATATTATCATTTTACGTTTTCATTTATTGAGTGGTTGGCTTGGATGTTCTGATTAGAGTAACGTGATTAACGTCGTGTTTGCCTAATGTTTGTAAGTGATCGGTAGCGCTGTTTTCATCAACTGCCAAAAATATACGTGATTTGAAGATGATGCCACCGTGCACTACAAACTACAGCGTCCGTGTTTATACTCATGATGGTATATTTTTTAGTGTTACACCTTAATCTCCGACAGTTGTGTCCGGAGGAACTTCTTTCTCGCTTACAGTACAATCGCAAAGCAAGCCACACACACACATCGAATTTTACCACCGAATACAGCTATAAATAAAGATTTGACCAAAACTATCCCCACAAAAGTAGTATTTGAACTACTTTTTTCATAATACTCTGTAGCAGCGTAGACAAACAGCTCTAAACCACTATAACAATTTAATGTGGTTCGGTAAATAGTATTTATTTGTGTTTTCGTCGTTCTCCAAAAAGTGTAGAAAATGAAAATTTCTCTCATTTAATCATCTGTTACTGTAATTACCATTCTTCTGTAATGTGCTACTAGGCACTTGAAAGTAAACTATTTATTTATTTGTCATCAGGACATTCTGCACAGAAAAACCAGCTGAAATGTTACTTTGAAAGTTCAAGTACATGATATTTCCAGTTTTAAGTATATTTCCGACTGAAATAAAACAAATAAAAAAAATATGAAGTTGTTCAGAACAAATGCTGATTACTTGCCAATTTATCTGTCTGACACGTGTATGTGTGACTAATGTATTTCTCTGTGTGTATAGTTGATGTCTTTTTTTAATTTTACGGAAGTACTAGATATCTACATTTTAACTGTTGTAACTTAAGATTTTTTATTGAGAGGCCATTGCACTGACCACATGTCTGAGTGAATAATTGATGTGTTTCTTAGTGTTACAGAAGTACTAGATATCTGCATTTTAAGTTTTGTAACTAAAGACTTTTTATTGTGAGGCCATTGCACTGAACAGTTGTTTCAGTGAGGTATAGCACAGTTTTCTGATTGAGAGCATGGTACAGTAGAATGAACTCAACCATTACTAGAAGAGATCAACAGAACTTGTACCCAAATAATGTGGCCATGATTATACCATGTGTCAATGGACATTGCCTGTAAGCCAGGTGTGATATGTGTCTACAGAGATATTTGCAATGTGTCAGTGTAATAAAAGTCTTGATGTATTTCTTACTGTACCGTATGAGATCACAGTATGAGCAAAATGCTGCGCTCAACTGCAATCTTACATGGCAAGAAACCCTTGAACATTTGTTGCAAATGTGATCTGTTTTCAGTATTTGTAGGAGGCTTGAAACCAGATGTGGTGTATGTGGAGCCTGGTTAGCTAAAGGATGAGAGTGCTACAGATCTGTTGAATATCTTGAGATGATTCGTTCTTGATACCGATCAACTACCATCCATGGTGATGTGTGCGCATATGTCATCACACATCTCAATATGAGGGAAATAGACTTAAAGAATTCCTACTTTAGAATTGGATTTATAAGTGGTTGCTTTAGAGTTAGTAGATATAAATACGGCTATTTTTTTCTGTGTACCTTTTACCTAATGGGCCTGTTGAAAACTTCTGTCATGAAAATGTAGGCCTAATGTTATTTTTCATTTGACACGTCTTAGATCAACTGCAGGAGTGAGTTGTGATTTGAATGTACACATAGATGATGGAAGTGGAAAAAATAGAGCTCTCTTAAATTTAGTATTAACGATATGGGTTCTGTGTAGCAAACAGACTTCCGGTGAGAGGTGATAGCTGTCTGGACATCATTATCACAAACATACATTGCTGTGATTACAAAATAAGTGTATTTGATTACAGTGCATTAATTATGGAGCTGTCCGCCCCTGGTAGTTGAATGGTCAGTGCGACAGAATGTCAATCCTAAGGGCCCTGGTTTGATTTCTGGCTGTGTTGTAGATTTTCTCTGCTCTGGGACTGGGTGTTGTGTTGTCCTACTCATCATCATTTCATCCCCATTCAGCCGATAATCACCGAAGTAGTGTCAAATCGAAAGACTTGCACTTGGCGAATGGTCTACCCGACAGGAGGTCCTAGTCACACTACATTATGGAGCTGCGTATGAGGAGTACAAGAAATCAGCAGTCAAATACATGACAAACAGATTATACATTTCACAGAGGAGTTATTGCAAAGGGAAAACTAAATGCAGTCAAAGCTGCTGTGTTGTATTCTCTGGCATTGACACATTAAACTGTCTATTCCATACAATGTTAACCATGTTGGATGACGTGTTCATAGTGATGCCTAATAAAAATTATATTCAGCTCAAAAGACAGGAAAAGCAATTGTCTGAGGAAAGATGTGGTACACAGCTGAACTAGCTGATGTAAAAGTGTTGTTCTAGTCTTGAATGACTATTCAAAGGCAGCCATAGTCTTGGAAACAAAATACATGCTTCAGTGTAATTACTTAAAGGCCAAAACAGTATGTGTAAAGAGAGTAGATGAAGATAAGAAGAACAGTGACAGATTCCCATCAGATGAATTCGCAATTGCGAATAAGGGCTACTGTCAGGAATGACGACAGTGAAATTTGTGTCAGACTGGGACTCGAACTTGGATTTTATGCTTATCGCGAGAGGTCGCCTTACCATTCAGCTATCCCTGCACAATTCATGGCCAGACTCAAACTTCCATATGTTTTCAATCATGCGTCTACGACCCAAACTTGTACATCCATTATGTACAGGGCTATTACAAATGATTGAAGCGATTTCATAAATTCACTGTAGCTCCATTCATTGACATATGGTCACGACACACTACAGATACGTAGAAAAACTCATAAAGTTTTGTTCGGCTGAAGCTGCACTTCAGGTTTCTGCCGCCAGGCCAGGAAGTGGGAGAATACAAGGTCTACCTGTCAGGAGTCAAAGCAGGAATAGCACAATGGGGTGTAGGGCTTTACATGGCCTCCACGCTCTCCTGACTTAACCCCATGCGATTTCTTTCCGTGGGGTTATGTGAAAGATTCAGTGTTTAAACCTCCTCTACCAAGAAACGTGCCAGAACTGCGAGCTCGCATCAACGATGCTTTGGAACTCATTGATGGGGACATGCTGCGCCGAGTGTGGGAGGAACTTGATTATCGGTTTGATGTCTGCCGAATCACTAAATGGGCACATATCGAACATTTGTGAATGCCTAAAAAAACGTTTTGAGTTTTTGTATGTGTGTGCAAAGCATTGTGAAAATATCTCAAATAATAAAGTTATTGTAGAGCTGTGAAATCGCTTCAATCATTTGTAATAACCCTGTATATACCTGTACAGGTCAGACATTGTTCTTGGAAGTCACTTGCCCGGTATCAGCAGATAAACATGATGCATGCATGTCCAAAGGAACTTTGTAATGTAATCAGAATAACACAGTCACTGCAATATCATAGTGATGATAGATTCCTTCTCCAAAGAAAGTGCAACAAATATACCAGAATTGAAATCAAGAATGGTTGCCAACAGTAGTAATTTAGAAGTAAGATACCATCAGTGTAGCAAAGTAACTGGAAGTCACTGGACTAGAAGTCCAGACTGTATACTAGTTAGGTTCCTTTTGGAGTACCATTATAAAATAGATATCTATTTCTTGCAATCATGTACTACTTGTCGCTCGACATCAGATCCGTATGTAAAGTCTGGAAAGATGTACTGGTCACAGCAGTGCACATGGAAAAAAATAGAAGTAATCCACAGAATTACTGCCCCATGTCATTGATTGTCATTTGTAGCAGGATTTTGGAACATATGCTGTGTTAAAAAATTATGAAGTCCCTTCAAAATGATCTACGCATGATGTGCACTAGTTCAGAAAATATCGTTCTTGGAAGCATAACTAGCTCTTTTTTCACACAAAGTAATGAATGCTATTGACAGGTGATATTGAGTTTATTCCATATTATTATATCTCCAGAAGGCTTGTAACGTTGATAACAAGTGGCTTCTGATTGAATTGCCTGTCATTAGAATATCATCTAAATTGTGTTACTGGGCTTGTGATGGAAATACGGAAGCGTCCGATCCCGCCCGTCTGCTTTCACCCATGATGTCACAAACATGGCGGAAATGACCATAAACCACAATTCCAATATGGCGCATATAAAGTCAGTATGTACACATTATGAGGACGAAAATACATCGAAAAACAAACACACACACTTTCCACAAAAAGCCTAATAACACTAATGGAACAAGCGCGGGAAATGGGTGTTTTTGGGTGGGGGCAAACTAAATATAAACAAATTTAGACACCCGCCCCCATACAAAACCACACAAAATGACGAAAAAAACTGACATCACAAAACACCCCAAATACCACTAAACACAATATCATCTGGAATCGGACACTTCCCTCGACCTATATAGCTCAACAGCAGCTTCCGATCTCTTAAATTAGGATCAAACACTTCCCTTGGCCTGTATAGCTCAAAACCATCTCCCGATACCAATATCAACGTACACAGCCACACATTACGATCGAACACTTCCCTTGACCTGCGCACTGTTAATTTTATCCGTCATATCCATTCCTGAACAAAAACAACAACCAATTAATTTTACTAAAATTACACACGATGTACAGTGAACAACACTAAATTAATCTTCACACAAAATTGTTAACTCACTGAAACGAATTCGACTACAGACACAGTTGATACTCAAACAATTCTGGATAATGAGCAAAAGCAAACTGAGCCCATTACACCACACAAACGAAAATCCTAAACATACCATCAGAGAGCACAACAAACCACAACACGACGACATCTACAAACACGCCACACTCACAAACCAAACTCCGCGCCGTCATGACGTCACACACAAGAACACCCTTATGTCACGGGTCAAAGCCGACGCGTGGGATCGCACGCTTCTGTCGACCCCTTGTGATTTCCTGTCAGAAAATGCACAGTTCGTAGTGATTAGTGAGAAGTCATCTAGCCAAACGGAAGTGATATTTTGGGTTTGGTTTGTTTACAGATGATGCTGTCATTTACCATATAGTAAAGCCATCAGAGGATCAAAACGAATTGCAAAAGATTTCGACAAGATATCTGAATCATATAAAATATGCCAGTTGGTTCTAAACAATAAAAACACTCAGGTCCTCCATATGTGTATTTAAAAAAAAATCCATTGAATGTCAGTCACATGATAACTCATATAAATTTGATACTGAATTTAGAGAGGTCCTTTTCAGTTGTACTTATTATTTATTCAAACCACGACCGGTTTCAGGATTTTAAAATCCCATCATCATGTGTATGAAATTATTGTATTTGGTAACGCACAGTGTGCATTCAGGCCAGTCGGTGCAAGAGCTCCAATCTCTACATGTTGGCAGAAACAGTCCACCATTGGGTGGCCGCAGAGTAGGAATGCCAACTACTACTGAATCATTTTTCCTAAATGCTATTCAAAAGTGTAGTTGTTGAGAGACAGTTTGAAAGTGGTCTACAAACTCTCTGCCAAATTTTTGTATGTCCTCCTTTTGGCAGGAGGTTTTAGGGACTATGGCCATTTACTATTGTGAGAAAATAAAACATCTACAGTCGTCATCGTGATTTTATTTATTTTGTCGCAACCATTTGTGGCGCTTAAATGCACCATCTTCAGGCTGTAGTTGATGTGGAAGCGATTGATACGATCCCTGTATATATCGCATCAGTAGCCAGCGTAACTGGATACTCAGATATCTGAAAATTTAGGTGTCAACACTCTAATCATCAACTTCGAAATAGTTCAGTGTGAATTGCAGAGTATTTATGTAGATGTAGTAATCTTTAATTGCTTGGAACCCCAAAGATTTTAATGCCTTCTGTATTAAAGTTTAGAAACATTGTAGGTGAAATCCCAGACTTCAGTGTATATTCTGTTGCTACCAAAACAAATAAAATCCTCTGCGTAATGGAAAATTGTAAGAAAGTGCAACCTGATGGCATAGTGAAAGCTTGCAGACCAGAGAATGCAAATATTTATGGGGTGTCCAGCACTATCCTTAAGAAAACATCATGAGGGTTCAACGAACATATTATTATTATGTAAATGCTTTGTGAACTCAAATGGAGAAGAGGGAAGAAGATGTTCTTTTCATGAAATACTATCAATAAAATTTGGAGAAGCAGCATTTGCTACAGACTGCACAACAACTCCTCTGCCACCAATGTACATCACATGTAAGGACCACAATTACACCATGTCCGCAGCTCGTGATCTCGCTGTTGTGTTCTCACTTCCTGAGCACAGGGTCCCTGGTTAGATTCCCAGTGGGGTCAGGGATTTTCACCTGCCTCTAGATGACTGGGTGTTTGTGTTGTCCTTATTATTTCATCATTATTCATCAAAGTGGCGAGATTGGACTGAGCAAAAGGGAATTTGTGTGGGTGCTGATACCTGCACAGTTGAGCGCCCCAGAAACCAAACATCATCATCATCATCATCATCATCACATCTACACCATACTCCACAAGTGTGGCAGATGGTAGTTCTGATACACTAACTGATCCCCCCACCCTGCTCCACTTGCAAATGGTATATGGGAAGGATGATTGTTGGTAAGCCCCTGTATTAGTCCTAATTTCTCAAATTTTCTTGTCATGGTCATTTCATAAGGTGTGTGTGGGACGTAGTAATATGTCAAGACTCGTCCCGGAAAGTGTTGTCTCAAAATTTCTATAGTAAATCTCTCTGTGATGCACAATGCCTCTCTTGTAATGTCTGCCACTGGAGTTTGTTGAGCATCTCTGTAATGCATTCATTCTGACTGAACGATCCTGTGATGAAACACGCTGTTCTTCATTGGATCTTCTCTATCTCTTCCGTCAGTCTGGTAAGAATCCTGTATTGACAAACAGTACTCAAGAATTGGTCAAACAAGCATCTTATAAGCTTCTTCCTTCAAGGATGAGTTACAATTCCGTAAGATTCCGCATATGAAACTGTCTGGCATCTGCTTTTGCCACTGTTTGTTTTATGTAGTCATTCCACTTAAGGTCACTCTGGATAGTTACTCCTAGATATTTTACAGTACACAGTTTCCAGCAGTTTGCCACCAATAGTTTATCATTTATTCCCAATCAGGGTAAATGCCAGAGCCTGCACCATTCATGAATCCTCTGCAGGTCATTTTGCAGATTGATAATATCTTTTAGTATTGCTGCTTTCTTATAGGCAACCACATCATCTGCAGACAGAATGCAAGATAAGAGGAATTGTGGCTCATTATTATTATTGTTATTATTATGTAGTATTCTGTGTAGTGGCAGGTCCATGTCTTCATTTGGAGAATTTCTGATGCCAATTTTCAATGTCTTCAATTTTTTCTTTTAGTTTTCTGTCTCTCCAGCCATCTTTCATTATATCCAGATGCTGAATTCTTCTTCATCATCCTTGTCCTGTAGTTCCTTTGATTTTCCATGTGATGACATCATGTATGAGCCCCTCATGTCTAAGTATGTGTTTGATCCCGTTATACTTCCACTGAAGAGTTGTATTTATAATAGTTTTTTCTCGTGTTCTCAGTACATAGTCTTTTGTCACCTGGTCTGTCCACTTGATCTTCTCTATTTTTCTCCAGCACCAGATTTGAAAACTTTGCAGATATTTTTTCCTGCATTTTTCTCATGGTCCATGTCTCTACACAGTGCAATGCTCCAGATGTAGCACTTTGCCATTTTACTCCTTAAATCTAAGCTCAACTTGCTGGTCAGCAGAGTCCTATTCTTGTTGAACCGTGGCAGTTTTTTTTGCTCGAATTTCATTTGTGCAGTGGGCATGCTTTGTAAGAAAGCTTTTCCCAAGTATTTGAATTGCATCACGTTCTCCAGTTCTTGGTTGTGGACAGTTATTGTCAAAGGTTTCTCCCATTTTGATATCTTAATCACTTTTAATTTCTTGATGTTAATTTGCATGCCACATTTGCTTCCAGTTTCCACCAGCTGGTTCATCATGTGTTGCAGTTGTCTTTGATGTTTGGTTAGTTTTGATGAGTCATCCTATCATTTCAAAGCTTCTCTTGTCAGCCATTCACCAGATTCCACGATAGACAACATTCTTGTCTGCCTCTTGGTCGTCTTTCTACACTGTTATTTTCTCCGTAGTTCTGTCACAGGTTCCGTCTCTTTGTCACAGGTACAAGTTGAGAATCAGTCCTTGGTCTCTCCAGGTGATTCTTATCTCCTTAAGGATGCTCATCAATTTTGTCCAGTTGGCTCTATCAAAAGCCTTCTGCCAGTCAATAAAACAAGCACAAACTTCTCTGTTTACAGCCAAAAGTCTTTCTGACAAAATCCTCACCATGCCACTGGTATCTCTGGTGTAGAAGCATATAGACACTCAGTTTTCCCCTCACTCTATTTGGGAGTGGAGCAGGAAAGGAAGTGACTAGCAGTGATACAAGTTACCATTCGCCATGCAGTATATGGTGGCTTGTGGTGTTTGTGAGCAGATGTAGAGCACTGAAATAGCTTAGCCATTAGCTGCAGCAATAAATAATTGCTTGTCCGCAGAAGTCATGCTAGATTTCTTGATCTAAGCCAGGATGGTCACACACTAAAATTTGCTGCCAACACTACTCAAATTGCCAAAGAAAATAATTACACACAGGCAATCCTGGAATCAGATTTGCTATTCAGAAAGACCAAGGAGTGGTTCATCTCAAATAAAGTGAAAATAAACGAAAAAAACTTATTATGTGGTGTGCAGCCTCAACAAAAACATTCTGTGTTATGATTGAACATACCAAAATTCAGGAACAAGCTCTCATTGCGCAATATGAGCTCCAGAAAAACAATGGTAGTACTGA
Organism: Schistocerca cancellata; assembly: GCF_023864275.1. Classification (NCBI taxonomy): domain Eukaryota; kingdom Metazoa; phylum Arthropoda; class Insecta; order Orthoptera; family Acrididae; genus Schistocerca; species Schistocerca cancellata. Next base: position 341,969,516 of record NC_064627.1, read on the forward strand.
GTCTGGAGGTACAAACAGCAAGCTATCAAAGTATGGCTCATATGCATAGGCCGCACCACCATGGTATTGGACAAAAACCATATGTAACCTCCCCCCACCCCCTGCTTTCAGAGCCAGTGGCTCCTTCTTCAGGCAGAAGGGTTGAAGGGGAAGGAAGAGGGGTGAATGAAAAGGACTGGAGAGGTCTAGGAAAAGGGTAGATTTCGGGAAAGTCCCCCAGAACTGCAGGTCAGGGGAGACTTATTGCGTGGGATTTTTGGGGACTGAATTGGACCAGATTTGAAAACCAGAGAGCTTAAAAGTGGAAGACAAGGTAATATGCTGGACAGAGATCACTGTTTAAACATACATTAGTTAATAAGAGTGAAAAGCTAAGTGCATTGCACATAACAGAGGTGGTGAAAAATAGACGGGTAAGAAATTGAAAGATGTAGAAACTAAAACAGAGCGAAGAAAGACTAGTTACTGTGAAGAAATGCTGAGACGGAAGAAATTAACATAAATTAAGGCCTGGTGGGTGGCAAGAACGAAGGACATATTGTAGCACTACTTCCCACCTGCAGAGCTCTGAGAAATTGCTGTCTGGGGGAAGACTCCAGATGGTGCGTGTGGTGAAACAGGCACCGATGTTGTGATTGTCAACTTGAATGCTCTGCAACAGAATATTGCGTCTTGCTATATACACCTTCTGCCTATGCCCATTCATCCTAATTGATAATTTGGTGGTAGTCATGCTGATGTAAAAGGCCGAACAGTGTTTACACAACAGGTGCTATATGACATGTCGTTTCACAGGTGGCTCTCCCTTTAATAGTATATGTTTTGCCAGTTACAGGGCTGCTATAGGTGGTGGTAGGAGGGTGCTTAGGGCAAGTCTTGCAGCAGGGATGGTCACAGGGGGTAGGAGCCATAGAGAAGGGAGATGGGAGCTGAAGGAGCATAGGGTCTGACAAGAACTTCGCGGAGATTGGGAGGGTGACAAAAGGCTGTCCTGATACTGCTGATGATCTCTCCAAAAAACAACTTCCTAGTACACCTCTGGTGACTCAGTATTATTCTGGTCTGGAATGTATTAATAAGCTACTTCGCAGGGTCGTGACTTCATAAAATCATGCCCTGAAATGTGATCCATTCTGTCTGAAATCTCACTCATCACATCTAGAACAGCTCCCTGAAATCTACCCCTTTTCCTAGACCTCTCCAGCCCTTTCTTTCCCCCTTCTTCCTTCCCCTTCAACCCGTCTGCCTGAAGAAGGGGCCACACCCCCTTTTATGTGTGTGTTCTGCTGCCACTTGGTGAGTAGATTTTTTATCTGTCCTGTTTAATTATTTGAGAAAAATTGATTGTTTTTATAGTGATGTTAACGAAACAAATACTCAATCTTATACCTACCAGATATAACTTCTTTTTTTTTGCATTTTTAACTAAGGCTCTTTCTTTTTATTTTAGGTACAGTAATTTTTTGGTTTTGTGGAATTGCCCTGTACAAAAACAAGTGTTTTGCTTGCTTACATTGCTTCTTACACTGTCTTTGCAGTCTAAATGCCATAATTTGTCGTTTTTATATGAATATACTATATGTTATTATGACACTAAGGTGACAGATAAGACAGTGGGTAAATCAGGAAAACACGATTTTTTCTGTTGTGTCATCTCGTTTTTTTATAACATTTATTCCTCTTTGAAACTGAGGACATTTGTGAGTATAAGGTATAAGAGTACTTAAATTACTTGATACACTAGTTGTATTTTTACAAATTCAGAATGGTTTCATATCTTACACAGTAACAGTGAATGATGCATATTTTATAAATAAGTCTGTTGACTTTCCATATTTCAGGTTCTTATTTCCGATAAGTATTTTGGAGTGGAAGCACCAATGTCAGGGTTTTCAAAGTTCTGATGAGGCTTTCAGTTATTATTTGGTGAACCAGTTATACCTGTGTATTAAGATAATCTGCTTCACTAGTGGCCTAGGGCAAAATTTGCTAACTTGTTTCCGTTTCATTGCATGAAAAGGATGTTTATTTAAATATTTTTATAGTTGCATTTGCTGATGATACATTTGCAATGAAAACCAAGCTGCTTAGAGCAATTTTTCTGTGGACCACCAGTGAATTAGTGTCTCAGGATATACAGATGTGACTGCATCATTATATATCATACTTTATTCAAGCTCTTTTAGATATGTAAGAAACTGGTATTTAACATCAACTGAGTTCTACTGTGGTGATTTGGTACCTATACTGTTAGATAATGTGTCTGCGGGCAAAATTGAATGTCCGATTAGGCATGAACTACGTGAGGTGTTGAGCGGTTCAGAGATGTTCTTACAGTTTTATATATATATTCCACTTGGGAAAAATATATCTAAAAACAAAGATGATGTAACTTACCAAACGGAAGCGTTGGTATGTTGATAGGCACACAAACAAACACACAAAATTCGAGCTTTCGCAACCAACAGTTGCTTCATCAGGAAAGAGGGAAAGACGAAAGGATGTGGGTTTTAAGGGAGAGGGTAAGGAGTCATTCCAATCCCGGGAGCGGAAAGACTTACCTTAGGAGGGAAAATGACAGGTATACACTCGCGCACACACACATATCCATCCGCACATATACAGACACAAGCAGACATATGTAAAGGCAAAGAATTTGGGCAGAGATGTAAGTCGAGGCAGAAGTACAGAGGCAAAGATGTTGTTGAATGAAAGGGTGGGTTATGAGCAGCGGCAGCTTGAAATTAGAGGAGGTTGAAGCCTGGTGGGTAACGGGAAGAGAGGATATATTGAAGGGCAAGTTCCCATCTCCGGAGTTCTGATAGGTTGGTGTTAGTGGGAAGTATCCAGATAACCCGGACGGTGTAACACTGTGCCAAGATGTGCTGGCCATGCACCAAGGCATGTTTAGCCACAGGGTGATCCTCATTACCAACAAACAATGTCTGCCTGCGTCCATTCATGCGAATGGACAGTTTGTTGCTGGTCATTCCCACATAGAAAGCTTCACAGTGTAGGCAGGTCAGTTGGTAAATCACGTGGGTGCTTTCACACGTGGCTCTGCCTTTGATCGTGTACACCTTCCGGGCTACAGGACTGGAGGTGGAAGGTGGGAGGGTGCATGGGACAGGTTTTACACCGGGGGCAGTTACAAGGGTAGGAGCCAGAGGGTAGGGAAGGTGATTTGGGGATTTCATAGGGATGAACCAAGAGCTTACGAAGGTTGGGTGGATGGCGGAAAGACACTCTTGGTAGAGTGGGGAGGATTTCATGAAGGATGGATCTCATTTCAGGGCAGGATTTGAGGAAGTCGTATCCCTACTGGAGAGCCACATTCAGAGTCTGATCCAGTCCCGGAAAGTATCCTGTCACAAGCTTTAGAGTAGCAATTCTGTGTGATAGGTAAAACAACCACCAGAGTGCATTAGTGTTGTTTGTGCTGTTACCAGGCATGGTATGGTATATAAGGGTTATGAACAGTCAGATGTTGTGTGATCACTGTGAAGGACACAGAGATGACACATACCCATGCGATATAGTGTGTCAGCACCAGACAGTTTGAAGGAGCTTCATTACAGGTTTCCGTTTGCCAGGTGATTGAATCATGCTATATCCAGATTTATGGAGCATTCGGATGTGACAATGGTATGATGATGGATTGCATGGAAACATGAGGGCAGGTGTACTCACTATCAAGATTTTGCTCAACTGTGTCTGACAGCAAAAAGGGACAATATTCCTTGATGGCATGGTGACTACCGAACAGTACATGAAGGTTTTGGAAGGTGATTTCTTCTCCATTATCCAAAGCGACACTGATTTCAACAATATGTTGTTCATGCAAAATGGAGCTGGCCCCATTGCAACAGGAAAGTGTTTTGATGTCCTGGAGAAGCACTTTGGACACTGCATTCTGGCTCCGGAGTACCCAGAGGCCACTGGCCTGTCCCTCAATTGACCGCCATATTCTCCAGCTCTGAACACACGTGACTCCTTTTGTGGGGCTATATTAATGACAAAGTGCACAGGAATAACCCCAAAACCATTGTTGAACTGAAAACAGCCATTCAGGAGGTCATGAGCAGCATCGATGTTCAGATACTTCTGGGGGTCAGGCAGAATTTTGCTTTTCATCTGCGCCACATCATCGCCAATGATGACATGCATAATCTAAATCTGAATATGTGTAGTGACATTAACATGTTGAATAAAGTGTGTGCACACCGTTGTTTGTAACTGATTTACCCCTTTTTTCATATATTTCAATAATTGTCACCCTGTACGAAGTGTGAACCTATGGTTAGATTTAAAGATTGTCATAATGGTGCATATTGCTCTAGTTTCTGTGGTCTAATGACATTTATGTACTTAGTTGTGCTCTCAGTGGCCAAGAGTGGAGACAAATAATAGCAACTTGTTCTTGTCTGCAGTTTCAACATTTTTATTTTCAGTGGAAACAGTTGAACTCCTCGTGTAATTAAAACAGTTTTCATACAGTCTAAGCAAACAACACTGTTGCTGGCAAGTGATATGAGCTACTTCTATGAGAGCTAGCATGTGCATTCGTCAGTCTGCAGAATTTTGAATGATTGTATGACTTGGAACACTTCTTCCACTGTGAAATCTAAAAGCTTTAATGAAGCACATTGAACTTGGTCATATGGTGAGATGCAAATGTCTACAGTCCAAATAAATGTTTTGGCATGTGCTTCCGTGTTATGTTATCAAATATCAACTATCTTTGGTTAAGGCTGTCAATATCAGCAACTCATGCTGCATATGAATGATCGCATAGCTTTTGGTATTGTTCAAATTTCAAACAGGCTGACACTATAAGAATTCTTTGACTGTTGTAAGTTCATCAAATGACATGGTGACAACATCTTCCCATAATAATTATTATTAATGTCGTGTGACTAGGGCCTCCCGACGGGTAGACCATTCGCCTGGTGCAAGTCTTTCGATTTGGCGCCACTTCAGCGACTTGCACATCGAAGGGGATGAAATGAGAATGATTAGGACAACACAACACCCAGTCCCTGAGCGGAGAAAATCTCCGACCCAGCCGGGAATCGAACCCAGGCACTTAGGATTGACAGTCTGTCACACTGATCACTCAGCTACCGGGGGCGGACATCTTTCCATACAAACAAAGTATACAACCGGGGTATTTTGGACTTAACCCAGCTGATAAACAGCTTGTACTTGATGTCTGATATCTTGCATGTGGCCTAATGTTGATGGAGGCAGTGAACATATGTATCCCAGTCTTCACTTCATGTTAATAAATGACTGGAATGATGCTGGGTGGTCTGGCCAAAATATGCTGATGTTTCAGCAATTGAGATGGCTGTCTGAGCTACTGGTTAAGTGAGTTTGTCTACTCTGTCTACTGATCCAATAGCTTTAATAAGGCTTGTTCCGTAGCTTGAAGGTTGTACTCTCAAGGACATCATCGCTACTTTTCTGGCCATTGTGTATTCACTGACACATACAGAGTGCTATTACAGTAGATGAGCACAAAATAATCATTTCCTATTCCTTCACATGGCTGCTGGTCATAACCTTAATGTGTGACAGTCCAATGAGAGAATTATCAGTAATCAGAAAGAAATGCCAAGTCCTTAAAAAACTACACCATCAAACAGTAACCTTCTGTATGCTTTCAGAAATCAAACTGATTTCTAGCAAAAGTGAACTGTGCAGTTTGCTGAGTAAGAGATGCAAAGACATCAAAATATGAAGTAAAGTGTCACTGTCTCATGCTGTGCTATCTACTGTTGTGGATATCAGTTTCCATCGATGTCATGTGAGTGATCGGGCTGTGCTACTTCATGAAGTTAAGAGTATCCATGTTCACTTTACCATGGTGTCTATTGTGGTCAACCATCTCTGATACAAGCTTCACGCTTTTCCTTGGGGCATGATACTAAAAGGATTTGTGTGTTTTTGTTTGTTTGTTATCTCGTGCCATCAAAACAACTCTCTACATTTCAGTTGCTCATGAGTGTGTTTCCACATGTAAAAATTAAATTGTGTTGTCACTCCTTACAAAGTGGTAACCTGAAAGTATGAAACATTGGGACAACATTAAAAGTTGCATACTGTATAACTTGCTACTGGAACTGGTTAAACACAGAAAAATGTTTGCAGATGCTTGTACACAAACAGTTATAATGATCTACACAGCATCCCAGAATCCAGTAATCCAGTAGCAACTGAGTAGACAGTTTCTTGATGCTTTCCACCAGAAAAATAAGAGAAGGGCACTCACAGTGAATTACATACCATTCGCTCAAATGCTTTGTTCTCAGTAAATTTTTATTTCCTAACACCTTTTGCCCAAACGTGGATTAAATCAGAATTGTGAGGAGGATTTTCAAGGGGCGTCAAGCGTATTTCATGGAGTTGTCAGTCATTATAACTGCTGCTTCTCATTTGTCATGGAAAATGTAACGTTATGAATCAGTTGCTGACCTTGGTTGTTGAAGTAAACAGCTTTCACTTTACCAACAGCTTTCAATAGTGTGTCAAATTTCTTGTTTTTCTATAAGGAAGGAATTCAATGAGCAGTGCACCTTTTGAATCACAAAAGCCTGTCACTATCACTTTCTCTACTAACAGGCGAGTTCTAGTCTTGACAAGGACACTGTCTCTTCTTTTCCTCAGCTTCATACCATAGTTTTCTGACATGTATTGATAAATCCGTGCCTCATTGCGGGCCAGAATTTGTAGTTTTCGTCACTACAAAGATGTCACTGTCTCCTTGTTATCTGAGAACAACATGAACATTTCATATAGTTAAGCCCATCTCTGATGCAGTTTGTACTAATCCATAATAATGCAAACACAATCCTTAGTCACACTTATTCGGATTAATATAGTACGCCCTTGATGTAGCTATTGTTTACTGAGAGTTTATTTAGTGTGTCCTAATAAAGTTGTGTAAAAAAGAATTTATTTTTGGAGTGATGATAGTGGGTACAAGGACTGGACAGAACGATGTGTACACACTTCTAATGCCATGGAAAGCCACCTTTATCACCCAAAGTAACCTTAAACCTAATGGAATTTGATATTTATAAACCCTGAACAGATGTCATGCGATTTTACAGCATTCACTGCAAAGGAAACATTTTAATTCCTTAAGAACTGTTAGATGAAAGTAATAAGTCCTTAATTTCTCTACTATAGCCACAGTAGCTTAATAACGCACTTACCTGGTGGTTGTTGTGACCAGGGGAAATGTAATTTCATTTTCATATTTTTAAACCAATCAACAACATTTCTGTGTCAGCTGGTACTTAGTCATCTGGAAAAATGCTGTTCCCTTCTGGAACAATACATTTGATTAAAAAGTCATCAAAAATTTTGAAAGACTGTACCAGTTACCTTTCCTTCCATTGTGACTATGTATCCACCGAAAATCACTGTATGTCTGCCCAGATCACTATCAAACTCCCACCTTGTTCTGCCATCTTAAGAAGACTTCCAGATTTTGTAATTAATGTACAGCTACATCTATATCTATACTCTGCAAACCACCATGAGGTGCATGGCGGAAGGTACATCCCATTGTACCAGTTATTAGGGTTTCTTCTTGTTCCAGTCACATATGGAGCGTGGGAAGAATGATTGTTTGAATGCCTCAGTGCATGCAGTAATTATTCTAAACTTATCCTCGTGATCCCTGTGTGAGCGATGTAGGGAGCTGTAGTATATCCCTAGAGTAATCATTTAAATCTGGTTCTTGAAACTTTGTTAATAGACTTTCTCAAGATAGTTTACATCTGTCTTCAAGAGTCTGCCATTTCAATTCCTTCAGTATCTCTGTGACTCTCCCATGGATTAAACAAGCCTGTGACCATTTGTGCTGCCCTTCTCTGTATATGTTCCATATTCCCTGTTAATCGTATCCGTTAGGGGTCCCACACACTTGAGCAATATTCTAGGATGGGTCGCATGAGTAATTTGTAAGCAATCTCTTTCATAGACTGATTGCTCTTCCCCAGTATCTATGACTGTACCTATGTGATCATTCCATTTCGTATCCCTACAATGTGTCACACACAGGTACTTACATGAGTTGGCCACTTCCAGCAGTGACTCATTAATATAATAGTCATAAGATACTATGTTTTTTCATTTTGTGAAGTGCAAAATTTTACATTTCTGAACATTTAGAGCAAGTTGCCAATCTCTGCATCTTGTTGAATTCTTATTAAGATCTGTCTGAATATTTATGCAGCTTTTCTCAGATATAGATAACTGCATCATCTGCAAAAAGCCTGATTTTACTATTAATATTGTCTAAGTTCATTACTAAACAACATAAACAGCATGGGTCCTAACCCACTTCCCTGGGTTACTTCTACATCTGACGATGACTCTCCATCCAAGATGCTGTGTCCTTCCTACCAAAAAGTCCTTAATCCGGTCACAAATTTCACTCAGTACCTCATATGATCATACTTTTGACAATAAGCATAGGTGCGGTATTGAGTCAAATGCTTTGTGGAAATCAAGAACTATTGCATCTACTTGGGTGCCTTGATGCAAAGCTTTCAGTATGTCATGTGAGAAAAGTGCAAGTTGGGTATCACATGATCGATGCTTTCAAAAAACATGCCATTTGGCATTGAGGAGGTAATTCTGTTCAAGATTCAGTTCTTCATAAACGAACATATTTGCACTAGGGAATAGATATGTAAACAAGTTAAAATGAGTAACATAAAATTTTTGAAAACATTATCAGCGATCTTTTAAAATTAAAATTTAAGGATTAAAAACAGTCTTGATCGCAACTTTTTATTTTTATTGGAGTGACCGTTTTCGATTGGAATAACTGCTCCAGCATCGAAGGTCAGCACAAGTTGCTCCACGGAGTCCACCCACCTTTCTGGAGTCTGAAGATGCTTCTTAAATAGAATCGAAACCGGTCACTCCAATAAAAATAAAAAGTTGTGATCAAGACTGCTTTTAATCTTTAAATGAGTAACAACCTAAAACTAGAACCAGGCAACTACAAGAAAGGTTTACTTCAGTCAGTGGTTGAGATTTATAGCTCCTTACACCACTGAAGCTGCTGCTTTTCATTACTTCAGTTTACAAAAGTTTGAAAACAGCACATCTACTCTCAAAAGTTTTGTTTATGCAGTTCCCTTTGCATTGCTTTCTTTGGCACTGAGTTCACAAGACTGTTATTAAATTCAATAGTCATTTGTGTGCTAATGATCTTCATTTACTCTTTACTACCCTTTCACCTTTATCAGTAAGTTTTATTTTCTTCCACTCATGTGAAAGGTTTCCTGTGAACAACTTACCTTGTCATGACAATAGAAACACCTGTTCTATGTACCCTGGCTCATTTGCACCTACTGTCTACATACACCAGCTGTGGTGTTGGAGACAGTTTGTGGTTTTTGTAAAATTGTAATCTTCATTGTGATGATAGATTGTCTCATTACTAAAAACAGTCACGGGCACATTGATGAACCGAAGCACTTCCAGGAATGTTTAAGTGCAATGGCAAACCAAAAGACAATATTAGTACATTGAAAGTAAGTCAAGATCACGTGATGGTGTTGACAGTATTGTCTACAGCTCTTGTAACATTTAACTTTCGGACAACTTTGGATATTTAGGAAGATGTTAGTTGAACTGATCTTTCAGCTATCGTCCACATAGCCAAAAATTAAATTGTTTCCTCAAATAAATAAATAAAGAATGGCCATATTTTATATTTCAGATCTCTACCTGCTGAACTGGAAATCAGAAAGTTGCCTCCTCAAGCTTTATTTCGTCTTGTTCAGATACTCGAATATGGCGAAGCATGGAAGCAGCTCATGGCCATTATTCCTAAAACTGGATCTGATACATCTGAGATGAAATACAAAGTGGAACATGTAAAGTGAGTAATCTATAGCACAGCAAATGGTATAACTGATTCATCTATTTAAGTCTTTTTATTGTGGAAAGGAGATGACTGGAAGTTCAGGAATTTCAATCTCTTTGCAAGGATTCTTCATGTACACTTCCATATAGGAAAAAATTTATTTATGTCAGTTTTATTTTCAATTTTATTAAAAAGATTATATAAACTTTGTAAATCAGAGAGTTCAGTGAAATAACAACAGATATTTGTTCCTGTTCCATTAACTCCTTGCTTCAGAAAAGAAAACTTATATGGTATCATAAAGTCAAGGTATTTTTTGAAAACCTTCAGTATTTCTTTTTTGTTATCTCCTGTTCTCTTATTATTGGTCCAAGTTCATTTAATTGCTTGTCTTTGTTTTTCTTCTTATTATATCTTACAGGTGCCATTATTAATCAGCCTCATTTCTTTAATGCCACCAAGGCAGTTGTAATCTTAGTACTATTTTGTGTCAGTAATTGTTTTGAGGATATGAGATTACTCTTTGTTGCCATTACTCTTTGTTGCCAGTCTGCTGTGTGTCAGCATAGAGTTCTTACACATGAATCCCCTATCCCCTTTCTTTATTGCTTACCTCTCAATGCCCTGCTCAGTCAGAAGTTGCAGATAAGGAATCTAAAGATTATGGCCATGCTTTTTGGCAGTTAGTACTGAGCTGCTGCTTTCTTATTTACCCTCCCACCCTTCCTTCCTCCCTCCTTCTATGTCTGTTTATTTCGTGCCGGGTATGCATTTCTGCTTTACTTTGTTTCTGATATTACTGTCCTTTGACACTCTACAGTGTCTTATGTCAGTACTGTTGTAAGATTATTTTACACTGAAGTAACAAAAGTCATGGGAGACATCCTAATATTGTGTCAGACCTTCTTTTGCCTGACGTAGTGCAGGAACTCAATGTGGCGTAGACTCAACAAGTCGTTGGAAGTCCCATGCATAAATATTGAGCCATGATGCCACTATAGCCATCCATAACTGGGACAGTATTACCGATCCAGGAGCTCATGCACAAACTGACCTCTCGATTATGTCCCATATATGATTTTTGGCATGATTTATGTCAATCGATCTGGTTGGCCAAGTCATTCACTTGAATTGTCCAGAATGTTCTTCAAACCAGCCGCAAACAATTGTGACCCGGTAACATGATGCATTGTCATCCATAAAAATTCCATTGTTGTTTGGGAATATGGTCCATGAATGGCTGCAGTAGCAGAAGGTCTCAAGGTAGGCTAAATAACAATTTCCAGTTCATTTGTACCAGAGGATGTAGTCCATTCACAGCCCACACCATTATGGAGCCACCACCAGCTTGCACAGTGACTTGTTGACAGATTTGGTCCATGGCTGCATGGGGTCTTCATTAAACTTGAACCCAGCCATCAGCTCTTACCTATTGAAATTGGTGCTCATCTGACCAGGCCATGGTTTTTCAGTCATCTAGAGTCCAACTGATATGGTCACGAGCCCAGAAGAGGCACTGCAGGCAATGTCGTGCAGTTAGCAAAGGCACTCACGTCATTCTTCTGCTGCCATAGCCCATTAACGCCAAATTTTTCCATACTGTCATAACATATGTGTTAGGACACACTGAAGTGCCAAAGAAACTGGTACAGCCATGCATATTCAAATGGAGAGATAATGTAAACAGCAAAATACGGGGGTGCATTCGGCAGTGCCTATATAAGACAAGTGTCTGGCGCAGTTGTTAGATCAGTTACTGCTGCTACAACGCCAAGTTATCAAGATTTAGATGGGTTTGAGTGTGGTGCTATAGTTGGTGCATGAGCGATGGTACACAGCATCTCTGAGGGGAAGTGGGGATTTTCCCTTACGAACATTTCACAAGTGTGTCGTGAATATCAGAAATTGGGTAAAACATAAAATCTCTGATATTGCTATAGCCTGAAAATGATCCTGCAAGAATGGGACCAATGACGACTGAAGAGAATCGTTCAACATGACAGAAATAAAACCCTTTCACAAACTGCTGCAGATTTCAATGCTGGGCCATCAACAAATGTCAGCGTGTGAACCATTCAATGAAACATTCTCGATATGGGCTCTCAAAGCCGAAAGCCCACTTGTATATCCTTGATGACTGCACAACACAAAGGTTTATGCCTCACCTGAACCTGTCATTACCGACATTGGACTGTGGATGACTGAAAACACATTGCCTGGTTGGATAACCCTCATTTCAAATTGAATTGAGTGAATGGATGTGTATGGGTTTGGAGACAACTTCATGAACCCGTGGATCCTGCATGTCAGCGGGGAGCTGTTCAAGCTGGTGGAGGCTCTGTAAAGGTGTGGAGCATGTGCAGTTGCAGTGATACGGGTCCCGTAACATGCTTAGATATGACTCCGACAGGTGACACATATGTAAACTTCTTGTCTGATCACCTGCATCCATTCAGGTCCATTGTGCATTTTGATGGACTTGAGCAATTCCAGCAGGACAAAGCAACACCCCACACATCCAGAATGGTTCCAGAAACACTCATCTGTGTTTAAACACTTTTGCTGGCCACCAAACTCCCCAGACATGAACATTATTGAGCATATTTGGGATGCCTTGCAAAGTGCTGTTCAGAAGAGAACTCCACTCACTCCTACTCTTTATGATTTATGGACAGCCCTGCAGGATTTGTGGCGTCAATTCCCTCCAGCACTACTTCAGGCATTAATTGAGTCCACGCCACATCATGTTGCATCACTTCTGTGTGCTCAAGTGGGCGTTGCACGATACTAGGGAGGTGTACCGGTTTCTTTGGCTCTTCAATGTATATGTTGATGACTACCATTTTGTGGTAAAAGTCTGTTAATTCATGTCATGTGGCTATAATCATTTCAGAAATCTTTTCACATGAATCACCTCGTACAAATGACAACTCTGCCAATGCACTGCTCTTTTATACCTTGTGTACACGATACTACCACTATCTTTTGGATGTGTTAGTTTCTTCCTCTGGGAGAAAAAAGAGAAGGATTGGAAAAATGGAGGAGGAAGAGATATCAGAGAGAGTAGGAGGTCAGAGCAAGTATCTTGGCACACACTGTGCCAGCTTCAATCCAGTGATTATGAGAACAGAGTGAGAAGTAAAGATGGAATAAAAGGATGAAAAATGAAATTAATAGGGCAAGTAAGAACTAAGAAGAAAATGTGACTTGTGTGGAGGAGGCGAGAAAAAAGGTGAAGAAGCAACAAGCAGTAAAGAAAATAATTAAATAAGACATAATAAATAAAAATAATGTGAACATAATTATTAAAAACAAAGGACGGGGATTATATGTTAGTATGTTAACAGAGGTTAACTTGAGGAGGATTTCGGGATAAAAGGATATGTTGCAGGGCAAGCTCCCATCTCCTCCTGCTTGGAGCCAGAGGTAAAAATATGACTATGAAGTCTTTTGCGATGGAGTCCTTGCATAAAAAGTTATCTGTTTACTTGCCGCGTCAAATTTGGATAAAATCCCGAGCTTTCGATGACTACCTCCATCATCTCCGTCAGGGCTAAAACTGACAGTTTTACCTCTGACAAAGATGATGGAGGTAGTCATCAAAAGCTCGGGATTTTATCCAAATTTGCGCGGCAAGTAAACCGAGAACTTTTTATGCAGAGGTAAAAATATGTTTTTATTGGGCTGTGGTGTTTTGATTATCATTAGAATATCGAGTCTGCATGGCTGTTTTTTTTCATAATAGGCATTTGGTGATACATACCTTGCAGTCAGCATGTTGTTACACAACTGGATAGAGGCAGTAATAATCAATGTGACTTGGCTTATTTCCTGTTGTTCCTGTTGGATCGTAGGGCAGCAGTAAAGACCTTCCATCTGGTTCTGTTGGCAGCCAAACATTTCACTTCACTCCATGTTTTACCAGCTTTCAGAGCGTCTTCTTCCACCATTAATTTCCATATCTTACTCGGGCGGGCACGTCTAAGTGTTCCTTGTGGGTTCCAATCCAGTGCTGCCTTTTCAACAGCTCCTTGTTGTTTGTGTGTTGTGTGACCAATCAACCTCCATTTTCTTTCCCGTATTTGTTCACAGATTGAGTGCTGGTTCGTCATCTCCCACAATTCATCATTTGATGTAACATCTGGCCACCTCACATTTATAATTTGCCGAAGACACCAGTTTATGAAGACTTGCAGCTGGTTCACAGTCATGTTTCCTACCTTCCATGTTTTGCAACTATATAGGAGGACTGACTTTATGTTGTTATTGAACAAGTGCAGCTTGGTTTGTCTCGAGATGTTCTTATTATGCCAGACAGGGTGCAGTTGTACAAAGTCTCCATTTGCCTTCCATATCTGACTCTTCACATCCTCCTTGGTCCCTCCATCTTTACAGACGGTACTGCCTAGATATACAAAAGAGTCTACTTGTTCCAATTCTTTTCCATACACTGTTAGCTTCACTTGTTTTTCAGAGCGCCTTCTCATTTCCTTAGTTTTCTGAACATATATTTTAAGACCTGCAATTTCTGCTTCCTCTTTCAGTCTTTCCAACTTTTCTTCCATGTTACGCAATCTTTGCGAGAGCAGACAGATATCGTCTGCAAAGTTAAGGTCTTCAAGTCTGTCTTGCATTCCCCACTGAATATCTCTTCTCCTACCCTCAACAACTCTTTTCATTACACTGTCCAGTACTAACAAGAACAAGGTAGGTGACAGAATACATCCCTTCCTCACCCCAGCATTTGTTTGGATAGATTCAGTAAGTTTGCCATTGTGTAGCACCCTACATTCATATCCATCAACATGGCTTTAATAATATTTATTATCTTTGATGGTATTCTGTACTCTTCCAAGGCATGCCACATAACTCTCCTATTAAGAGTCAGATGCCTTTTCAAAATCAATAAATGTAAGGTAGAGTGTGTTCTGCCATGCTGCACTCTGCTCAAGTATTATATGCAGTGTGTTGATGAGATTGACACAACTTCTGTGTCTGTAAACCCAGCTTGCTTTTTTCTCAGTCGTGCCTCGACTGAGTCATTGATAAGATTTAGCATCAATCGATAGAGTACTTTACTTGGTACAGATAGGAGGGTGATGCCTCGCCAGTTATTACAGTTGGTAGTATCCCCTTTCTTTGGCAACTTAATAATCAGCCCTTCGTTCCAATCCTCTGGTATTTTCTCTTCTGACCATATCTTCTCAAACAATAGATGCAGTAGATTTATGGTGGTGTCATTGTCTGCTTTTAGCACCTCAGGTGCAATATTATCCATTCCTGGAACCTTCCCGTTCTTTATCTGTTTGAGAGCTATTTTAATTTCAGTCTTAGTGGTGTGCTTACATTGATTCTGTGACTGGCATCTGAAAAATTCCATTGCCTCTCTCTCCCTTCAGGTTGCACTCTGTTTAAGATTCCAGAAAAATGTTCTCTCCATCTTCTAAGTTGGTCTCCTTCTGTCATCACCAGTCGACCCTCCTTGCCTTTCACAGGTCTGTTCTTGTTGAAACCTTTTTTGGACAACATTCTAGTGATGCGGTACAGTTCTTTTGCGCCACCCATTGCTGCAGCTCTCTCTCCTCTCAGAGCTTGCTCATCCGTCCACTTTCTCTTATCATTCCTCACACTCCTCTTTATTTGAGAGTCAGTAGCTGCTTACTCGGCTTGCATTCGAGTTTTCTGCTGTCTTGTTTTACTCATATTTAATCTTACCTTAATCTCCTTCCTACAGCTGATCAAATTCCATGTATGCTGACATCCAATCTTTCTTCAAATGGTTTTTAAAGCCAAGGACCTGTTTGCTCACATTGCAGTAGATGTCCTTCATCTGAGTCCATGTATCATAAACATTGTTTTCATCATTTTCCTGTGCTTCTTGGAGTGCCTCGTAGTGGTTCCTTAGCTCAATACAGAAAGCTTCTTGTTTTGCTGTTATTCTAAGTTTTCCCACATCATATTTTTTATTCTGTTGTTTGAACTTTCTATTTGTAGCAATGATTTTTAGTCAAAGATTTGCAACAATAAGGTGGTGATCACTGCCAACATCAGTCCTACGTGTATTTCTCACGTTCATCAGTGACTTTCTAAATTTTTTGCTTAGCACTATACGATCAATTTGGTTTTCCGTTCTGTGACCAGGTGATACCCATGTAACCTTATGGCAATTCTTGTGTGGGAATAAAGTACCGTCAATCACCAAATCATGACTGGCACAGAAATTTGAAAACATATCCCCATTGTCATTCATTTCTCTGATGCCATGGACTCCCTTTACATTCTCTAGGCCTTCATTGTTCTTTCCGACTTTTGCATTTACATCTCCCATAATAATCAAGATGTCTCTCTTACTGGTGCTTTTAATGGTGTCACTTAAGGAGAGGTAAAACTCTTTTTTTCTGTTCAGTTTCTGAGATTTCTGTAGGAGCATAGCATTGGATGACTGACATTTCGAATGTTTGTCTTAAAACATGCTGTCAGTAGTATTTTTGAAACTGGTTTCCATTCCATAAGGCTCTTTTTTGCTCCTTTGATTAACAAAAGTCCAACTCCATTTCTGTGCTCTGCACCCTCTCCAGTGGGCCCAGAGTATAAAAAGGTGTATCCCGCTTGTGTTTGGATTTCTCCAAAATCTATCCATCGCACCGCACTAAGTCTGAGAATGTCCAACCTGTAACTCATCATCTCCTTTGTAACATGTTTCAGTGTGCTGGCTTCTCTCAATGTTCTAGTATTCCAGAAACCTATTTTCGTTGTCCATTTCATGCCAAAGGTCGTCATATTCGAGTCCATCTGGCTGTTCTTTTCTGCTGTCTCTTTAATCATTTGTTTTTGGGAGTGCCGGTGATTGGCCCACAGCTCTCTAGTCTGGTGGTGGGGCTGCCACCTAAGAGCCTCTAGAGTTGCTCGATTTTCTTTTAAGGGTTTACTCCCCTAGGGTGGCTGGCTTCCCTACACCTAAGAGTCCCCCCTACCCTTTATTATGATTTTAGATGGCAGTAAAAGGACAGGGTAAGGACAGGCTTGGATAGGTGAAAAGGACCAGTGGGCTGTTGTGGGACACACTTCATCTGGCTCCTCCCCCTCTACCAATCTGGCATGGGTGGCCCTGCTGGTAGCTAAGCTACTGCCGGCATAGCCCTCAGGATCCAGAGTACGCGAACCACCTCGCCCCCATGGACAGTGCTACTGTAAGGCAGTGCCCCCGAGGAAGAATAATCAATGTAACTTACTGAAATTTATGTCGCTACATATTCACCCTGTACATCCAAACATGGCGCCAGAGCAGGTGGCAGCAAGTGGGTTCTTGGGGGCAGATTTTACAGCAGGATTAATTGCAGTGTAATATTAGTGGCCTGTGAATGATGTTACTGATGTTACAGAAGACATCAGTGAATGGTGTGGGTAGGATATCAGGGAAAGGGGGGAGGCAGCAATGCACCAAAGTTTTGTTTGGAAGTTAAAGCTGTGTGATTATAGGGTGTGAAAAGGTACTGCCTTGGAGATTTGTTTGTAGATAAGGCCTATGGGGTAGTTGCAGGAGAGGAAAGTCTGGGAGGGATTGTTGATAGTGTTGAAGGATTTGATTATGGAATAAATTCTTTTGCCATGAATGCCTATGGCGTAGGGAAAGAAGCATTTTAGGGAAAGGAGCATTTTATATGAAAGGGGTGGCAGCTGTCAAGCTTTGGTATTGGTTGATTTTATTTGGACTCAGGCTTGGATATGGGCTCCAGTGAGGTGGAGTTAAGTGTCAAGGAAGATGACTTTGGATTTGGAAAATGACCAAGTGAATTTGAGTTATGAAATGGTTAAACTGTAAGTGCTGCACATATCATATTAATTTTATACTGCTGTTATAGCCATGCTTATTCACTAACAAGGTATGTGTTGCCTAAAATTAGAGACAGAATAGCTGGCCAGGACTTACTCAGGAAACAAAATTCTTAGTACTGACAATAGGCACGTACATAAGTATAAGAAACTATTCTGTCTTTTGGAACTATTAGTTCCGTCCTCATGCTGGAAAGAGAAGGCACATTAGGAGTAAGGGCAGGCCACTCAGACCTCTGGATGAGAGGGACCCATGTGTTCTTTTGATATGGCAGGTACCTGTTCTGTCATTTCAGTAGGAGTAGGATACATTTTTGATAGTGTCATGAAATGATATCCCCAGAGATACAGAAACCTGACATAAGACACTATTATAAAGTATCTCAAAATAATAAGACAATACCTGAGAAAGAAAGTTGCTACTCACCATACAGTGGAGATGCTGAGTCGCGATAGGCACAACAAAAAGATTCACACAATTGTAGCTTTCGGCCATTAAGGCCTTTGTCAGCAGTAGGCATACATACACATACGCACACACACACTCGTGCAAACTCAACTTGCACACACACATCTGCAGTCTCAGAGAACTGTGTATGTATGTCTACTGCTGACAAAGGCCTTAATGGCTGAAAGCTACAATTGTGTGAATCTTTTTGTTGTGTGTATTGCGACTCAGCATCTCTGCTGTATGGTGAGTAGCAGCTTTCCTTCTCTGGTATTGTTACATTCCATCCAGGATTTTCCATTGTTCAAAATAATAAAATTGTTTCTAATTGATAGACCATCATGTTGCCTGATCATTTTTAAAATGTTGGCCACCCAAATGAGATTTGAGGGGCACGAAAAGGTGAAATTCAGTGGGGGGAAGGGGATGGGGCAAGTCAAGACAGTAGGGTGAGTGTTCCATATGAAATGTTTGTAACAGCTCGTGCATTTGTCTGACTGATGATGGGCATTGTCATCCAGAAGAATCATTCCATTTGTCAGGAGGCCATGTTGTTTGTAGCGAATGGGTTGTTAAGAGTCCCCACAGAGTGGTGCAATGTGACGTGGCATTCACAGCCTCACTGTGAGGCTAGCATTTCATCAGTATGATCCCTTGCATGTCCCAAAACACAGTGGGTGTGACCATCATGACCGACGGAATGGTCTTGTACTTTCTTGTTGCTGAGGAGGTGGAATGTTTTCATTCCATGGATAATCTTTAGAGATTATATTAGATTCAGTTTTCATTCCATAGACCCAAAAAATGAGATGATTCTTGTGGGTGTGTAACATTTCAGAGAGTATAACATAAAAAAATAAAAATTTGAATATAATACTTACTACCCTGATCATTTGTCAGGAGATTGTCGAGATAGATGAATACAGTGCGGTAAACTGGAACAGCTAATATTCACAGAATTAACGCGCTGTCAGAATGAAACATTGTTATGCACTATCAATAAATTTATCATGCACAAAATACCTAATCTTGACTGTTGTGATCAAGTGCTGTCAAAACTGAAATCTAACAGACATTTTTACTTAAGCTGGCTTAACAGTCTCTGTTAAGATATTCATCTATAGAGTAGAAGGATTTGCCTTTCAAAAAGTCTTTCAAACTCTGTTTTATCTGAAACAAAGCTTTTGATGCTTGCTGGAAATTTATTGAAAATGTGTGTTCCTGAGTATTGGCCCCCATTTTTGGACCAAGGCAAGTGATTTTAGGTTTTTATATAGATTATTCTTATTTCTGGTATTGATACTATATATTGAGCTATTGGTTGGAAATAGAGATGTATTACTTGCAACAAACTTCATTAAAGAATAAATATACTGAGAAGCAAGGTTAGAATACAAAGTTCCTTGAACAGGTTTCTACATGATGTTCTTGAATTTACACCACAAATGATTCTTCTCGCTTGCTTTTGCACCCTAAAAACTTTTTCTCGATTTGATGAGCTGTCCCAGAATATGATCCCATATGACATAATAGACTTAAAGTAAGCAAAGTAAGCAAGTTTTTTATATTTATATCTCGTACATGTGACATCATTATCACTGCAAATACAGACTTGTTTAGGCACTTCAGCAATTCTGTGTATGCTCTTCCCAACTGAATTTATTATCGAGTTGTAATTCCAGAAATTTAACACTGTTAACCTCTTCGATCTGCATGTCTTCATATGTAATACACTTGCTGGAAGGAAATCTCTTACAGGTTCTGAACTGCATTTTCAAAGTTTAATGACAGTGAATTAGCTTTAAACCATTTATTAATGTCATTGAAAATTAGATTAGCAGCTGTTTCTAAATCTGCATTCGGCTTGCTGCTTATTGCAATGTTTGTATCATCTGCAAACAAAACACACATAGCATCTGGCACCGTAACAGATGAGAGGTCATTAATGTACACAAGATAAAGCAATGGACCCAAGATGGAACCTTGAAGAACACTACATGTAATTAATTCCCAGTCAGATGAAGACTGATTACTTACTGCACAGGTATTTCGCAATGACACCCTTTGTTTCCTGTTAGGTAGATAAGACTCGAACCATTTCGCAGCATTGCCGATGACACCATAATATTCTAATTTACTTAACCCATAACTACTATGGTCATTCACAGGAACACAATTACTATGGAGGGGTCTCACAGACCGCATTTTTCTATTTTATATATCAAACCAGAATTTTGCTGAATATATATAGTTTCTTGACTTCCAGTCATTCATTACACTTCTTAGAGGTGGCTTTTGTAGAAATTTGATTTTTTTTAAACACTGCGGTATTTTAAACACTTCGACAATTAAAACAAAGCGAAATCTGGAGTATATTTTTATTTTATGAGTTACTAAAATAACAGCAAATAGTTAGCTCTCTACTCACACACAGATTTTCATCAGAGGGACTATATTACAAATTGGCAATATAACTAGGTGGAAAAATCCAACATGATAAATTGTGTGCGAAGTCAGCTTTCAGTTTACGACTCATTTTGAAATGTAGAGTGAATATTTCAGTCCATATGTCTATGAAGGGAGAAACTTTGCCACCATTTTACTTCTAAAATTACAAGTAGAAACTAAATACTTGTTCTCATGTGCCACTGCATCATACTTTAGTCAGTTTCCACCTGCAATCACTTCACGCAGACCTTCCTGGAACACTTCAAACAAATCGGAACACCACGCAGTTGACACAGATACCTTGTTTTACTCTTCAGGCGAGGAGGGCAAAAGGTGCACATTTTTCGATTTTCGAATTCTTCTTTCGGTGTCTGAGGCTCATCTTGCAAGTGAAGACATCTGTCTCACGTAACACAAGTTGCACAGAAGGCCAAGCTTTCCCCGCCATGGAGAAACAATAGCATGCAATAAAAACGCGGCACGCAAACACTAGGGTATGTCTGCGAGACCTCTCAAGGCTAATATTTACTAAACAAAGAGCAGCAACAATGCAAGAATGCTGGCACGTGTAGCTTGACAGCCAATAGGAAGGTACATGGAAGAGTCCATTTGGCTTTGCAGGGGTGTGAGAAATATCTCGACACAAAAATTAGTAGTGGTCTGAGAGACGGTCAATAGTAGTTAAGGGTTAAGAGAATGCTGTGGTTCACACAATCAAAGGCTTTTGACAGGTCACAGAAAATGCCAGTAGCCTCTAATGTATTATCTAATGAATTAAGTACGTTCTCACTGTAAGTGTAATTAGCTTTCTCTATATCAGAACCCTTAAGAAATACAGACTGTGACTTGGACAATATATTATTTGCAGTCAGATCCTTAAGGAGATACTTGAACACAACTTTTTCAAATATTTTTGAGAAAGCTGACAAAAGTGAAATTGGTCAGTTTTATGGTATCTCTTTATCCCCCTTCTTATAAAGAGACTGAACTTAAGCATATTTTAGCCAATATGGAAATGTTCTGCTGATAAGAGATTGATTACACAAAAAACTTAAGCTGTCAGTAACAGAAATGAAGTACTCGTTTAAGAGGTTTGCAACACTACATGTACTTGTTACCAAAGTCTAATTTACTTTTAGAGGTATCTGATCCTCATCCTTCTTGGCCCCACCTGTCTCTGTCTTCACTATATTCAATACAGTTTTTTTTGTTTTGTTTTGTTTTTTTGTTGCCTGATCTAATTATCTTTTTCTCATAATAAAGCTGCTTCAATTTATGAATTACTTGCTCCAATATTTTGCCGTATTCTTTGTAATGCATTACAATTCTAACTTCAGAGCTGTTCCTAGATAGTAGTTACAGTCTCCTTTTTGTCCCACAAGATATCTTTATTCCTTGTGTAATCCATGGTTTGTTTTTGGACTTCTGTGTGATATGAGTTACCTTTAGGGGAAAACAAATTTCAAAAGTGAAGGTAACTTTATTAATGAATGCTTTGTATTTTCCATTTGAGTTAGAAGTATTGTAAACATCTATCCAGTTCACGTCTTTGAGCAATTTCCTGAATTTCTCAATTTTTGACTTATTTATTACTCTCCTGTACTGAGATTTAATCGATTTTTAATTGTGACAGGTTTCAAAATTTAACACAAGATACTGAATGTCATGATCAGGCAGCCCATTTACTATTGGTTTTGTGATATGACTTTTATCCCTAGTTTTGTGTACAAAGATATTATCAATAACAGTCTCAGAGCATTTACATATCCTAGTAGCGAAGATCACAGTAGGAACTAAGTTGAATGATAGTGTTACTGGCTGCAATAGTTGTTCACTGACAGAGCTTTTCAATAAATCCACATTAAAATCACCAGCAAGCACTATTTCCTTTTTCTTTACCATGAGATGGGACAGTAGAGCTTCCAGATTTTTTATGAAGAAGTTAAAATGTCCTGAAGGTGATCTGTATATACCTACTATTATAAAGAACTTACTATGAAATACTACTTCTGTTGCACAAGCTTCTAAGTGCTGCTATGAGCAAAACTTATTAATATCAACTGCTCTGAGCAAAACTTATCAATATCAGTATTCTTGAAATCAAAACAGTTTTTGACAAATGTGGCAACTACTCCTTTCACCATATTTTCTCTACAGGAGTAAGAAGGTAACTTGAATCCTGTAACATTTAACGTATCTATACCAGTGGTCACGTAATGCTTAGAGAGGCAGATTATATCAAATGGTTTTCTCAACTCTAATTCTTCAACACAAATAAGCAACTCATTAAGCTTCCCCTTAGTCCTCAGATATTCTGATGCAATAGCGATAATTGATTTTGTGCACTGGCTGAATTACAACTGAATGGACCTAATTTTCCTGCCAATTTTTGAATATATCTAGTTTCAATCAGAGGCTGTCTGCTTGAATTGTGTACATTAAAATTTGCTTTCTGGCGGCCTGTGTTATTAATGTGAATGTCATTTTCAGCTTGTCTCTGAACATCTTTTGTTTCTGTCCTTCATACCCTAAAAAAACTTCCGATCCATCACTTGTAACCACTGGTACTTTACCACTTGTGACAGTGCCCCCCCCCCCCCCCCCCCCTGCCGCCCGTTAAGTTATTTGCTATTAGCCCAGACAGTTTTCCCTCCCCTTTCCTGTTGAGGTGAAGGCCATGCCTAGTATAGTTCCCACCTGCTGATAGAATCAACAGGAACCACACTGATATGAGACCCCATATCTGATCCAAGCAACTGTTCCACCTCTAAATTAACACTCATAGCAGAAGAGTTTAAATGAGGCTGGTTATGGCACATCAGAACAGACACAAGCCCAACACCAGTATGTCTCGTTGCCGAAGCTGTCTTTACCAGGTCACTCTCAGTTGAATAATTAAGGTTCCTATCTATGCTGTTGCCCACCCCACCCACTATTACCAAGGTGTCTTCCTTTGTGAAGTCTTTGCAAAATGAACCTACATCCTCTATCACCTGACCCAGACTTGCACTAGGTTTCTGGTTGAAAATAGTCAACCAAGACTTATTCCTGTAACAGTTACTGTGAAGAAGTCCTCTCTTTCCTCACAGTAACAAGTGAGGTGCTGCAAAGACAGACCCATTCTGTTCATTTTATGTTCCTTAGTCAGCATGCAGAACAATGCAACTTCTGCTGCTCATGGATGATGATTCACAATATACATAAATGACCTTGTGGATGACATCGGAAGTTCACTGAGGCTTTTTGCAGATGATGCTGTGGTGTATCGAGAGGTTGTAACAATGGAAAATTGTACTGAAATGCAGGAGGATCTGCAGCGAATTGACGCATGGTGCAGGGAATGGCAATTGAATTTCAATGTAGACAAGTGTAATGTGCTGCGAATACATAGAAAGATAGTTCCCTTATCATTTAGCTACAAAATAGCAGGTCAGCAACTGGAAGCAGTTAATTCCATAAATTATCTGGGAGTACGCATTAGGAGTGATTTAAAATGGAATGATCATATAAAGTTGATCGTCGGTAAAGCAAATGCCAGACTGAGATTCATTGGAAGAATCCTAAGGAAATGCCATCCGAAAACAATGGAAGTAGGTTACAGTACACTTGTTCGCCCACTGCTTGAATACTGCTCAGCAGTGTGGGATCCGTACCAGATAGGGTTGATAGAGGAGATAGAGAAGATCCAACGGAGAGCAGCGCGCTTCGTTACAGGATCATTTAGTAATCGTGAAAGCATTACGGCGATGATAGATAAACTCCAGTGGAAGACTCTGCAGGAGAGACGCTCAGTAGCTCGGTACGGGCTTTTGTTAAAGTTTTGAGAACATACCTTCACTGAAGAGTCAAGCAGTATATTGCTCCCTCCTACGTATATCTCGCGAAGAGACCATGAGGATAAAATCAGAGAGATTAGAGCCCACACAGAAGCATACCGACAATCCTTCTTTCCACGAACAATACGAGACTGGAATAGAAGGGAGAACCGAGAGAGGTACACAGGGTACCCTCCGCCACATGCCGTCGGGTGGCTTGCGGAGTATGGATGTAGATGTAGAAGTGGTTCCATGTGAACACCCTGCCGCATGTGTTATGTCACAGATTGTCACACATCGGTCATTATGAATGATCTGCTCCTCATGTCCTGCCACTGCAGGCTGACCAGGAAGCTCCCAGTCTCTGACTGGTCGCTTTTGGCTGAACATATGTTTGATAAGCTCTTGGTTACTGAGATTATGAATTTTACACCACCGCCCTCTGTAATTGTATTCCTGTACATGTTTCAGGAACCACCAAGTGGCACAATGGTGGAATTTTGTGTCTTACAAGGAATAGGGATGTTATCTTACCAACAAAATTGCAAGGATGGTAAATATTAACTAACAACCTCAGGTAAACTGGTGGCACTTCAGTTGTATTACTTTTGCCCAACTATATGGATCATCATAAGACTCAACTTTTCCCCAACTTCTAGTGGAAATGAAATGGCCTCTAGCAGATGTGCTGTCTGGAGCCAGAAACACCAATCACTATGAAGGCTGCTTGCAGCCAATCATGAGGATCATTTCAGAAGAGAAATCTTTCTGGGAAAATGACACTTTGTCTCAAAGTGTTTTCATCATGACTAAGAGAGTGAAAATTGTAGCCATTTTGTGTACACAAAGTTTTGTAATGCATACCAGGTGTGCAGAAATCTGTTATAGTGATTAAAGAATGGCTCATTATTGGAGGTATATTTTCGTGCAAAGTTGACATACTAGAACTGCAGGCAAAGTTTGTGTGTGTGTGTGTGGGGGGGGGGGGGGGGGGGTTTGGTAGATGTTATGAAGACAATAAATGAGAAACAAAAACTATTTTCACTTGCACCGTATCACTGGTATCTAATTTTTGCTTGTTTCACACTAATCATTTTAGAGTGACACAGAAAATGTAGACGCCAGTCATTGACCAAAAAGATCCGAAAAGTAGTAGTTGAAAATTTATTTACTGACATCATTGTTATGAAAAGATTAGTTGCTACACACTATATAGCGGAGATGCTGAGTCACAGATAGGTGCAGCAAAAAGACTGTCAGAAAGTGAGCTTTTGGCTAACAAGGCCATCGTCAGAAAAACACACACACACACACACACACACACACACACACACACACACACACACACACACACACAGAGACTGTATTCGTGTGTGTGTGTTTTGTCAATTTCCGAAGAAGGCCTTGTTGGCCGAAAGCTCGCTTTCTGACAGTCTTTTTGTTGTACCTATCTGTGACTCAGTATCTCCACTATATGGTGAATAGCAACTGTCTTTTTCATAATATTATTACATTCCATTCTGGTTTTCCATTGTTTGTTTTATTCATTGACATGTTAAGCTATTTCAGCAAAAATCCTGACAAACATTGCTAAGGTGTACAAAATCTAACATTGAGTCTTTCATTTTTATTATGTGTAGTTTGTTGGTATTTTTACTTTAGTTTCATTTAAGCGGAGTAATGCTTTTGTCAATGCTTTTACCAATCTTATAGTTTTTTATGCATAACAGGCATGAAGTTATGTTTTCTCTTGTTTCTTTATACAGACTGATTGAACATCATGCAAATCTACAGAAGCGACCTTGTGCAGAAATCTTTTTGGAGGAGTGGAGCACTAGTGGAAGGATTAGACCAAATTTAGCATTCCTGCTAGAACTTTTGGTTAAAGCTGAACTGTACAGAGCTGCAGAATTTGTCGCTGGTGATTTATTGAAAGGTCTGTTTTGGCTTGAACTAAGGCAAAGCGTTGTATTTACACTGTCAACAGTATACTTCTACAGGGGTTGGACAGAAGTATGGAAACACTGTGAGAAATGCTTACTTGTACATAAATGCAGATGCTAGCCAAGCCTGCAGATTGCACTGTTGCATTGGACCATGAACTGCACCTGTGCAATGTCCTCCATATGTTACAAATCTCAGTCATGATCAGAACTGTGTTCTGTGAAGGAGTCATTCCATGTCAAATCAACATACCTATTTTACCTCACCCTCTTAGATTTTGCTGAAAGTTGGTATACTTATAGTGGGCACTGAGACTAAGAAAAATACCAAATTTCAATTTTTTATCTCAAACCATTCCTGAAATATGGCTATGTAAACTTTTCAAAAACCAGCCAAAAATGGGTGAACGGACTTTTTTAAAAATTGTCCTAGGAGCTGCCCTAATTGAGCTGGGAAAGGTGTCATTTTGCATGTTCTTTCCAGGGATGTACAACAAAACGTAGCTTCTAATTAATAACCTTTTTCAAAATACTAAATATTTTGATTTAATTTTAATTTTTTTTCAAAAAGTGCATAATTGAAAATTTTCAAAATATTTCCATAACTACTTCATACTATTGTAAATCACATGGCAAAATATAAATCTGGGATGATGATGGGTACATTGTTAAAAAAAATTATTCTGGACTCTTGTTTTTCACTAACGGCCCTAGTTTGACCAAATTGACCTTTAACAAACAGGAATTTCTTTAAAATATACTGAAAGGTAAGTAAAAAAAGTATTAGATATATCAAAACATCACCTTATTAAATCAAAACTAATCAGCATATTTTATTATTAAGTTGATTGCTTATTTTAAATTCATACAACTTCACTAACAGTATATTAACCTATATAACAAAAACAAGAAATTGAGCATTTAACTACAAACTGAAATAAAGTATGAATAAGTACAAGTATTTACATAATAGTTCTGGTCCATGATGTTTGAAATGGAACTATTAAACAAATTAAATACGTAATGCTTGTTTTTGAGTAACAGGTATCTGTACATTGCTAAATTTAACACAATAGGTACTAACAATAATTTTGAAACAACTTTCTATAAAATATACATTAACACTAACCTGAGACAAAAATTAAGTTTTGAGTTGAAAGCAGTTTCCCAATAAATTGTCTTGGAACTTCACATATTACATTTTAATAAAGCTGACTGGGTTTGGTTTACATCACTTTCATTAAGAATGTATGTTCCTCCTGTTGGAGTAAATAGATTCACTTTTGTGAGAACATCCACAACTGACACCTACAGGACATCTGCATATGCAGGATAAGAGAATGACTTAGCTGGTCCACTTGGATGAAGAAAAGTTATTTTCACTTCATCAAGTTCTTCATTTTTTTCTAAAATGTACCCAAGTCACCAGTTTCTGCCATATACAGTGGTGACATAGCCTGATACATCTTGTAACTTCAGTTTGTCTGGTGATGTAGTTACTTCCCTCTCCTAACTCTGCATATCACCTGAGAAGTATTTGACTATTAATTTTGATGTAGTGTTGGGAATGAAAGCGTCAAATTGCTGTGTTCCTTTGATTGTCAATGCCTCTTCAAGTCGGCTTTTTAAGAATATTTCTGAAGCAGCGTAGTCTTCTTGAGTGGAATATGCAAAATCAACATTTGTAGTATTATCTACTGCCCACTCAAATAGATCTCGTGCGGTTTGGATCTGATTTTGGTATGGCCTTTGCAAACTTGCACGAGCTGCCAGGCTCTTTACTGAACCCCCTACTCCATCACAAGGCCCTTTCCCATGTGCTGTTGCTGAAAAGTGCCACTCAGCTTTTATGTTGAAGTCTTCCTCATGAAGGAAAAGGTTCAGGAAGTTTTTCTTATTTTTATACGGAGCGGCAGAACCGTCAGAATAATAGTATATCTTTTTTGGAATCTTTTGAGATTTATTTGTTAGATATGAAATTAGCTTCTTTTGAAAGGTGTAAACTGCAGTTGTATTGTGCTCCAGGTAATCAGAAACAATGACAAAGCTCATATGCTCAATTTTGTCTTCCTGTTTGTAATATATAACAA
Organism: Schistocerca cancellata; assembly: GCF_023864275.1. Classification (NCBI taxonomy): domain Eukaryota; kingdom Metazoa; phylum Arthropoda; class Insecta; order Orthoptera; family Acrididae; genus Schistocerca; species Schistocerca cancellata. The sequence goes on from NC_064627.1 coordinate 341,997,988, forward strand.
AAGGATGAATGGTAATCTGTTGTCTTGTCCAGTGGAAACTCTGAGCTTCATCCTGTAGAACTATACTATAATTTTCTGAAAAATCACATATGACAACAAATTCAGATTCCATAAGGTTTTCTCTTGTGGAGTTAAGGAATGTTCGTTGTTGCTTGGCAGTGAAGTCATGCCGAATCAAAGTCGACATCGTACTACAAAATAAATCTATGAATTCTTCAGAAGTTTTCTGAACAATTTCCGGATTACATCGGTCAACTGACATCCACTGTCGGAACTAAACTTGTTCAACTAAGTTTTCATGAAAAGAGTCTTTTAAAATTTTATGTATGACTGTTTCTCCTGGGCAGTATTCACAGTTTCCCATGTTACAATCAACTGATGATGGTTTGCAAAGCATTTCTGCAATGCACTGCCTATAATTGTTTAAGCTACTGTTTGTTACTGTATTTAGTTTGGCATTTTCTATCATTAATTTTATGTTTTGGTGAGTTGTGCACACGCAGACAGTGTGTGTGCCACTCCGGCCAGCTAATACACAATGTTTTGGTCTCAACTCAGCGAATTTAGAGAAACCTATTTTTATGTTAGGAAACTTGTCTTTAAAATGCTTGTAAGCTTCTTTAAGGTTACACAAAATAAGTCTTTTTGATATTTTTGTTTTATTTGCACTTGTTTCTGTAATTGTCACACAATCTTTAATACCTGGCATTGCCCTGCTAACTTCATCATTTTCATAAAATGAATGTACAGTTTTGACAGTTTCTGTTGGTAAACACTTCCCTGGTTTTGGATTTGGACCTTCCATGAACCACGGACCTTGGCATTGGTGCAACCACAATGGAGGGGTATCTGTTGAGAGGCCAGACAAATGTGTGGTTCCTGAAGAGGGTAAGCAGCCTTTTCAGTAGTTGCAGGGGCAACAGTCTGGATGACCTGGCCTTGTAGCACTAACCAAAATAGCCTTGCTATTCTGGTGCTGCGAACAGCTGAAAGCAAGGAGAAACTACAGCCGTAATTTTTCCCAAGGGCATGCAGCTTTACTGTATGATTAAATGATGATGGCGTCCTCTTGGGTAAAATATTCCGGAGGTAAAATAGTCCCCCATTCGGATCTCCGGGCAGGGACTACTTAGGAGGACGTTGTTATCAGGAGAAAGAAAACTGGTGTTCTACGGATTGGAGCATCGAATGCCAGATCCCTTAATCGGGCAGGTAGGTTAGAAAATTTAAAAAGGGAAATGGATAGGTTAAAGTTAGATATAGTGGGAATTAGTGAAGTTCGGTGGCAGGAGGAACAAGACTTTTGGTCAGGTGAATACAGGGTTATAAATACAAAATCAAATAGGGGTAATGCAGGAGTAGGTTTAATAATGAATAAAAAAATAGGAGTACGGGTAAGCTACTACAAACAGCATAGTGAACGCATTATTGTGGCCAAGATAGACACAAAGCCCATGCCTACTACAGTAGTACAAGTTTATATGCCAACTAGCTCTGCAGATGATGAAGAAATTGATGAAATGTATGAGGAGATAAAAGATATTATTCAAATAGTGCAGGGAGACGAAAATTTAATAGTAATGGGTGACTGGAATTCAAGCGTAGGAAAAGGGGGAGAAGGAAACATAGTAGGGGAATATGTATTGGGGCTAAGAAATGAAAGAGGAAGCCGTCTGGTAGAATTTTGCGCAGAGCATGACTTAATCATAGCGAACACTTGGTTTAAGAATCATGAAAGAAGGTTGTATACATGGAAGAACCCTGGAGATACTAAAAGGTTTCAGATAGATTATATAATGGTAAGACAGAGATTTAGGAACCAGGTTTTAAATTGTAAGACATTTCCAGGGGCAGATGTGCACTCTGACCACAGTTAAAAAGACTAGGGCGAGTAGAGACCCTTGGGTAACAGAAGAAATATTGAATTTAATTGATGAAAGGAGAAAATATAAAAATGCAGTAAATGAAGCAGGCAAAAAGGAATACAAACGTCTCAAAAATGAGATCGACAGGAAGTGCAAAATGGCTAAGCAGGGATGACTAGAGGACATAAGTAAGGATGTAGAGGCTTATCTCACTAGGGGTAAGATAGATACTGCGTATAGGAAAATTAAAGAGACCTTTGGAGAAAAGAGAGCCACTTGTATGAATATCAAGAGCTCAGATGGAAACCAAGTTCTAAGCAAAGAAGGGAAAGCAGAAAGGTGGAAGGAGTATATAGAGGGTCTATACAAGGGCGATGTACTTGAGGACAATATTATGGAAATGGAAGAGGATGTAGATGAAGATGAAATGGGAGATACGATACTGTGTGAAGAGTTTGACAGAGCACTGAAAGACCTGAGTCAAAACAAGGCCCCAGGAGTAGACAACATTCCATTGGAACTACTGATGGCCTTGGGAGAGCCAGTCCTGACAAAACTCTACCATCTGGTGAGCAAGATGTATGAGACAGGCGAAATACCATCAGATTTCAAGAAGAATATAATAATTCCAATCTCAAAGAAAGCAGGTGTTGACAGATGTGAAAATTACTGAACTATCAGTTTAATAAGTCACAGCTGCTAAATACTAACGCGAATTCTTTACAGACGACTGGAAAAACTGATAGAAGCCGACCTTGGGGAAGATCAGTTTGGATTCTGTAGAAATGTTGGAACACGTGAGGCAATACTGACCCTACGACTTATCTTAGAAGAAACATTAAGGAAAGGCAAACCTACATTTCTAGCATTTGTAGACTTAGAGAAAGCTTTTGACAATGTTGACTGGAATACTCTCTTTCAAATTCTGAAGGTGGCAGGGGTAAAATACAGGGAGCGAAAGGCTATTTACAATTTGTACAGAAAGCAGATGGCAGTTATAAGAGTCGAGGGACATGAAAGGGAAGCAATGGTTGGGAAGGGAGTGAGACAGGGTTGTAGCCTCACCCCGATGCTATTCAATCTGTATATTGAGCAAGCAATACAGGAGACAAAAGAAAAGTTCGGAGTAGGAATTAAAATCCATGGAGAAGAAATAAAATCTTTGAGGTTCGCCGATGACATTGTAATCATGTCAGAGACAGCAAAGAACTTGGAAGAGCAGTTGAACGGAATGGACATTGCCTTGAAAGGAGGTTGTAAGATGAACATCAACAAAAGCAAAACGACGATAATGGAATATAGTTGAATTAAGTCAGGTGATGCTGAGGGAATTAGATTAGGAAATGAGACACTTAAAGTAGTAAAGGAGTTTTGCTATTTTGGGAGCAAAATAACTGATGATGGTCGAAGTAGAGAGGATATAAAATGTAGACTGGCAATGGCAAGGAAAGCGTTTCTGAAGAAGAGAAATTTGTTAATATCGAGTATAGATTTGAGTGTCAGGAAGTCGTTTCTGAAAGTATTTGTATGGAGTGTAGCCATGTATGGAAGTGAAACGTGGACGATAAATAGTTTAGACAAGAAGAGAATAGAAGCTTTCGAAATGTGGTGCTACAGAAGAATGCTGAAGATTAGATGGGTAGATCACATAACTAATGAGGAGGTATTGAATAGAATTGGGGAGAAGAGGAGCTTGTGGCACAACTTGATTAGAAGAAGGAATCGGTTGGTAGGACATGTCCTGAGACATCAAGGAATCACCAATTTAGTATTGGAGGGCAGCGTGGAGGATAAAAATCGTAGAGGGAGACCAAGAGATGAATACACTAAGCAGATTCAGAAGGATGTAGGCTGTAGTAGGTACTGGGAGATGAAGAAGCTTGCACAGGATAGAGTAGCATGGAGAGCTGCTTCAAACTAGTCCCAGGACTGAAGACCACAACAACAACAACGTGAATCCTTTCTCTTTCAGAATTTTTTTGGACTGCCGAACAATGTAATTAGGAGCATTAAATTCCCTCATTATTTTCCTGAAACTCCATTTTTCAGGTAAACTTGTAAGAATCATTAGTTTTTTTGCTCTACTTATAGAATTTTTAAAGTTTCTTTTAAGATTTTCAAGAACGGATTCATCAGTATCAGTATCTGACGAAGAAGTTTCAGGAGCAACAAAAAGTTTACGTGTCATTGATAAGATTTTCTTCACTTTTGATTTGGCGTAATGCCTAGATGTTAGTTTTCTCTTGTCAGTTGGGGGCTCACCTAGTTCTTGAAGTGTTGTGTTAAATGTTTGAACAGCTACTGAAGTTGGAGTGAAGTCAGGGTCTTGGTCTCGGATGATTATCTCTGATCCAGAAGATTCTTCTTCAACACTTTCATCACTGATGGGCTTTGGTGTGTTTTTCAATTTGGTTACATCTTTCCTACATTTATCACATATCTTGGCTCCTCTTGGTATTTGAGGAAATAATTTGGGCATCCATGTTGTGACATTTCTCAGTTTTTTTCTGTCTCTAATAAAATTATTTGATTTCTTCAATGGATTACAACACTGCACTCTTACAGCACTGCACTTTTTACTTGGTTCCATATTTATACAAAAACCACTTATAAACTGTCCTTCAATGTATAGATTTACTTGAAAATGAACTAGTAAATATAATAGATACAGACTGGTCAACACAGAGGTAACAATTGATTTGCACTAAAACCACAGTGCACACTAATGCTGTAGGCACACAAAGCCTTAGAAGGTAACAATGCAGACTACATCATCTCAACAGTGGCTCCATCTCTGAATTATTGTACAGACATGAAGCCCTATGTATACGGTCCTCTACTGATGTACTACCTTAAAGGTCAGTTTGGTCAAACTAGGGCTGTTAGTGAAAAACAAGAGTCCAGAATAATTTTTTTTAAATAATGAACCCCTCATCATCCCACATTTATATTTTGCCATGTTATTTACAACAGTATGAAGTAGTTATGGAAATATTTTGAAAATTTTCAATTACATACTTTTGTAAAAAAATTAAATCAAAATATTAATTACCATTTTGAAAAAGGTTATTAATTAGAAGCTATGTTTTTGCCTATCACTGGAAAGAGCATGAAAAATGCTGCAAAATGACACCTTTCCCAGTTCTCTAGCTCAATTAGGGCAGCTCCTAGGGCAATTTAAAAAAGACCGTTCACACATTTTCGGCCAGTTTTTGAAACGTTTACATGACCATATCTCAGGAATGGTTTGAGGTAAAAAATTGAAATTTGGTATTTTTCTTAGTTTCAGCACCCATTATAAGTATACCAACTTTCAGCAAAATCTAAGAGGGTGAGGTAAAATTTTTATTTAAAGTGTGTTGATTTGACATGGAATGACTTCAATTGGAAATGTATTATGTTGGAGGTAAATGAATCTGAACAGGGGCAAATTGTTCATGCTCATATGGTGTGTGCTTCCATAACCAAAGGAGCTAAACTGCTTGGGCAATGTATTGAAGATTTATGCTGCATACAGGGAAAGTGGAAAAGTCATCTGCTAAGTCACAATGTGGATGACAGTGCTTGTTAAATGACCATGACAGAAAAAAAAGAGGGTGACATCTACAAAAGCCACTGTGATACTGAAAGTCACACTTGTGAACGCTGTCAGCACCAAAACAACATGGAAGGAGCTCCATAAGCAAGGAATTGAATGGCAAACTGAGACTAGCAATGGAAGAAAGTCATTTTGTCGGATGTATGTTGATTCACACAGTTTCCGATTTCTGGCCGAGTTTACTTCCAATGAGTGAAACATGATGGGAATTGAGTGTCAATTTGGGTAGCCATATTGTGGTATTCCAAGGGCTCAATGGTTACGTTGCAAGGTCATGTTACTGTCAAGGATTATGTGACCATTTGGGCTGATCATGTCCATCCCATAGTACAATGTTTGTTCCCCAATGGTGGTGATGTTTTCCAAGATGACAGGCCCCCTATTCACACAGATTGCATCGTCCATTACTGGTTTAGTGAGCCACCACAGTCTTCAGATCTCAATATTATTAAGCTTTTGTGGTCTGCTGTGGAACGAAGGGTACGTGATTGCTATCCACCTCCATCGTCTTTACCTGAATGTGCCACTATTATGCAGAAAGAGTATAAGATTCCCTCAAAAACTATACAGGATGTGTATTTGCCCATTTCAAGATGACTGGAATCTGTTTTGAATACCAGTGGGTTTCCTGCTTTGTTGTATACATGATAACATGTATTTTTGGTGTTTTCATATTTTTGTCCAATCCCTGTATGTCAAGAAAAAAGACTTGTCAGATAATGTAAATAACTGTAGGCTCATGATAATTTCCTCTTGCATTTCAAAAATATTGGAAAATTTATGTGTGAGAAACTTATGGAATTTATAAATGAAAACAAAATCCTTTGTAAAGAAAAAACAGATTCAGAAAAAAGAAATCAACAATAACTGCCATTTATGAGTGCTTTAAGTTTACACCAAATCTGACTGACATGAGACGGAAATCAGCAGAAGTATTTATTGACCTGTTGATGAAAGCTTTTGACATGCTGGTTCATAAGATTCTGCTGTAAAGGTTCGAAATGTGTGATATCTGAGGCCTGTGCAATAGTCGGATCAGTTCATTCCTGAGCAGATGTAATCAAGCAATGAGCATCAAACACACAAATATTAAGCTTGTTGTTGTTGTTGTTGGTGGTGGTGGTGGTGGTGGTGGTGGTGGTCTCCATTCCAAAGAGGGGTTTGCTGCAGCTCTCCATGCTAGTCCTGTGCAAACCTCATCATTTGTGCATAACTGTCGCAATCTAGATCCATTTGAACTGGCTTGCTGTATTCATGCCATCTATAATTTTTACACACCTGGTCTTCCCTCCATTACCAAATTGACTATTTGTTGATGCCTCGGGATGTGTCCTATCAACTGATCCCTATATTTAGTCAAGTTGTGGCATAAATTTCTTTTCTTCCTAATGTGATTCATTACATCCTCATTTGTTATTTGCTTTACCCATCTTATGTTAAACATTCTTCTAAAGCACCTAATATAATAGCCTCTATTCTTATATTTTGTGAACTGGTTATTGTCCACTTTTCATTTCCATACAAGGCTATACTCTAAACAAAAATCTTCAGAAAAGATTTTCAAGCACTTAAATTTATGTTAGATGTTAATAAATTCCTGTTTTTCAGAAATGCTTTATATGCTATTGCTAGTCTTCCTTTTATACCCTCTCTATTTGACCATTATCAGTTATTTTGCTGCTCAAATAGCTAAATGCACCTACTACTTTTAGAGTCTCATTTTCTAATCTAATTCTCCACGTGATTTAATTTGACTGCATTCCAGTATCCTTAACTTACTTGCGTTGATGTTCATCTTATAAACTCTTTTTCAAGACACTATCCATTCTGTTCAACTGCTTTTCCAAGTCCTTTGCCATGTGATAGAATTAAATATCATTGGCAGAACTCGAAGTTTTTATTTCTTCTCTGTGAACTTTTAATTCCTTTTGCAAATTTCTTGTCAGTTCCTTTACTGTTTGCGCCATGTACAGACGGAAAGTTATCAGCAATAGGTTACAACTAGACATGGGCAAAACCATTCTTTTAAGGGACTGGATCAAAACTACTGTCTCACTGTAATGAATTAACTCTTTGTCATGACTCATCACTCTACTTTCGCTTAGTAAAGCAGATGAAAGGAAGGTACCTTGCCTTTTTAATTCACAGTCACTGTATCTGAGTTTATACTTTATTTCAAAAAGAGGATTAACAGTTTTCCATTACATGTGTTGTAGTTTTTCAGATTTCTGAAAAGTCGTGTATTTCATCTTCAGTAAAAATAAAAAAATATCTCAACAAAATTCCGAATATTTTTTTTATCAAGTTGTGAAATTATTACAATAAAACTCATTCTTGCTCTTTTTTGTAGTTTTACTGGAAACGATATACAATATGAAAACTACAATATAATTGAAACTAATTTTATACTTTCAAAAATTATCCACAGTTGTCATTTGCAGTCAGTGTGACACTGTAGGTCTAGTTCAACAATCACTGTTGGTCCAGGGCCGTGACTTTGTTGGAGCTGACATTTGGTATCAACAAAATCCTCCCAAAATGAAGCATTTGCACAAGTTATGGCTGTTATTGGTTGCTGATTGATCTTAAAACAATAAATAAATCCTTGTATTTCAGCAAGTCGAAGGCAAATCAACACTCTTTGAAAAACATAACTAATCTTTGGACTTCATCAAGTATTCTGTATTGACTTTTCATATTGTGTGTTACACAACAAAATTTAAAGGAAGTGCAAATCATAAAAAATCATAGAACATGTGGAAGGTTCAAAAGCATGACAGCCAATTTCATTGTTGAAGCACTGTTACCCAGTTTGAAATACTTTTTGCAATTGGGTCTTCCTTCAGATTGGAAGCCCTCTAGAAAGTATGACTTCAGTAGAGTCTTCTCATTTGCCATGAGTACATATAAAGTAATATTAATTATAGTTATCCTGCTATTGTTGCTTTGTACTAGTCTAAATGTTTTAATTTGATCAAATGACTGGGCATTATAGTGTTTGATAGAATTTTCAAATTTGTGAATCATAATTTGGACAAAAACATTTATGTTTCTTTTAAAATGTTCTGTCTCTAATGTCATAATTTTATTTAATTATAACTTTGATAGATTTACTTATGTCTTGTTGCACATGAAAATAGATTGCATTTGACGGTGTTACAAAAGAAAATAAATCAGGATCTAATGGAGAACCAAATAACAATTGCAATGTTGGTTAGAGACTGAGACTCACTTTGATTTCATGGAAGGAGACTTCATGATATGTACCAGCCCAGAGGTACTTCTGGATGTCTCTTCAGGTTTGATGAGGTACCAGAAAAACAGGAAATTATCTGTTGACAGATATGGCATTTTCCTTTTTTCTATCCAGTTTGGTGAAATTATACATATATCACTTGAAGCTCTTCTAGGTAAAGATGATGTGGTTGACTTATATACCTGTTCATTTCAGTAATTTCCATGTGATGTTCTTGCATGCACAACATGTATTCTGACATTCCACTTGTCATTTCATTTTGCAGTATGGCTACTACAAGATAACAATGTTAGGGAGAGGATAGACTGTTATTCACCATAAAGATGATACCTCGAGTTGCAAACAGGCACAACAAAAAGACTGTTACGTTTTAACTTCTGGCCAAAGCCTTCTTCAGAAAAGACAAAACACACACACACACACACACACACACACACTCTTTCACACATTCACACAAGCAAGCACGTCATGCACACATGACCATCTTCTCCGACAGCTCAGCCTGGAATGCAACTGTCACTTTGGATTAAAGCAGCAGATTGCTTGCTTGTGTGTGTGTGTGTGTGTGTGTGTGTGTGTGTGTGTTTCCTTTTCTGAAGAAGGCTTTGCCTGAAAGCTAAAATGTGTAAAAGTTTTTCCATTGTGTCTATATGCAACTCAAAGTGTCATCTTTACAGTGAATAGAAATCGATCCTTTGCCTAATAGTGTTGATATTCCAACCTAGAGTTTCCATTGTTTAGTATTATAACTTAACCCTTTTTATTAATGATGCAACCGATGTTTTCATCAAAGACACTAAATGAGAGTTGTTCAAGATCTATGCCTCTTTCCACGCTGCAGTATTTTATTTTGGTGTTAGCTTTTTCAGCTGTAATTACATTAATTCTGCAGCATTTTTTATTTGAGATGAATTTGTACTAAAAAGTCTTGGACCCCATTGGAAGTCACTGTGATGTGGGAAAAAATGCTGCTGAGATGAGATAGTATGGTCCTGGTAAAATAACCATGCAAGGAGTCTCTTACCAGAAACATTTAGTTCTAACCCATGCCGCATATGATGGGGCCATGTAAGGGGCAATGCATAGGTGAGATCCATATGGAAACATAAATCTACCTTGAGCGATTCTACAAGTTATGCATTAACATATTGCACAGAATGCTCCGTCCACGGCTAATTGTACGACTCAAAAAGTAATATATTCTTCACACTAGAGATACTTCTTCAATGAGCTTAAATGAAAGCTGATGTCACTGAGCCCTCAATTTGGTTTAAAAATACTTGTTACCTGACAACCACTCAAAGAGATCTGCACTAAATCTCACATCTCCTCACTACCACTAACCAACAGTAAGATTTTCTTTCCTCCCCCTCCACCTCTCCTTTCTATCTCCCTCCTACCACCTCCTTGTGTGTGTAGGGGAAGAGTGTGGTGGGGGGCTGTTATAGGTTTTCTCTATTGTCATTGATTCGTTTTTTTAATTTTATTTTATTTTATGTACTGTACTGAAAGTGGTGTTTCAAATTACAGACAAACTGCCTGAAAGACCAGAGTCTGGGCCTGCTGCTGCTGTTGATTTGTCTGATGAAGCTTTGCAGAAACTTCTCCAATCAAAAATCCATGTTAAACCTCTGGCTGATGTCAATGGTTTGATTGATTCATTGCCTAAGCCACTGGAACGGTTGACATTGTTTGATGGAGCTCATGAGTCTGGAGGCGCTGGTAATGTACATACGAATAATACTGAGAGAGGACATGTTGGTGTAAATGAAAGCAATGAAACTATAAATGAAATGCCAACAAGGAGAGTGGATAGTATAGATGCACCTGCGATCAGTAATGAAAGAAATGAGTACAGGTATATAAACATCAAACGTTTTGTGCACTTAACTTTTGTTAATTGTCATGACATTTTTGTTATTGGATGTTAACTGTTTAATTATGTCTGTTTGATGTTTAAAAATGGTTATAACAAATGGTTATCACCACCATTAGTAAATGCATTTCATGTCTGTTTCATGTAATTTACATGAGGCTCTGAGGACTTATTTTTAGACTATTGTTCATGTACAATATCTGTTTAAAAGACATCACAGCATTCCACTTGGATTCTAGTTGGACATTCTTGTTGATATGTTTCCTTTTTGTGATATAGTAATTTTTGTTAAAGTATTTGTTAGTGAACATTAATAGTGAGTGAGGGAGAATGAGGTGGTCTAGGGGAGGGAATGCTGCAAGGAGGAATGGCTGAAGGCTGGGAAGGAGAGGCAGCTGTGGAATAGGATAGGAGTGTGGACCCAGTGAGTTCACCCTGGTACAGGCAGGTGGAGATATGTGTGCCACACACAGTGAGAGGGAGACCATGGAGAGGAAAGAACAAGGGTAGAGTATAGGGTGAAGTGGTGGCCGGAGATGGGAGTGGAGGTGGGTAAGAGGAGGCTAAGAGGATTGCAGGAACAAAGAATGTATTGGAAGAACAATTCTCTTTTGTTTAATTCAGAGAAGCTGGCTTTGGGGAGGGGTATCCTGATGGCGTAGGTTACCAACACAGGAAAGCTTGTATATGATGTGACTGCTTTCATATGTGGCCCTGCCTCTGAGGGGGTAGGATATGAAGGTAGCAAGTGTGAAATTTTATGTGGTCGGTGGGTGCTTAGCATTAAGCACCACGTTCCAACTGGCCTCAAACTCTCCTAACCTCTGTCTCACATCCACCACCACCCCTATCCGCATCCCCCAAATACACCCCTTCGATCTACTTGCACACTTTCTACTGCATGCTCTTCCTCTGCTTTTGTTCCGTTCCCCCTTGATAATCCAGCCCTCCACCTCATTGTGCACCACACACAACTTCTCCTGCCAGTGCCAGGGCGAACTCACTGGTGCCACATTTCTATCCCGTTCCCTTGTAGTCCCTCCTTCTCAGATCACAGCCACCCTGTACCCCTTCTTTTCCTTCTTCCCTTTCCTCCTTTTCCTTTTCACTCACCTCATTCCATACAACCCCTGACCCCAGTTAAGTTGCACTACCGGTTCAATGTAGTTGGCCGGGATAATGTAGCCGTGCATGCGTGTTTTGTTTCTTGTGTTAGTTAGATCTGATGAAGGGCATTGTGTGAAAATTCAGCAGTATTTTTGATCTTGCTTATGTGCCTGTCTACTTACCTTTATTCTTCCATTATATATATGTGGTCTTCTTCCATGGCTCCCCGTCCCCCTTTTCCTCATCTCACACACTTCACTTACAACAATATGTATAACTTGGAAATATTATAGCAAGAACTTCTGTTTGAAAATAACAGCAACTAAGTCTAGGGGTACACACCATGGCTCATATGACTCTGGAAGCTTTTATGAAGTGCAAAATGTGCCTGAGTTAATGAAAAATGGAACGTCATTAACGCCATTTTAAGATGATCATGTTGATGAAGTGAAGGTCTAGTTTTTGATAATGTGATAACTTTTAGAGAAATGACTGAGGCATGAGTCTTCTTCATAGTTCATGTTTCAACATTCCTGTGAAGAATTTTGTGATGTTTTTTTAATGGCAAAATTTTTCCATAGTTAATACTATCTGACTATCAGGCTACTGGTAAATTGAGAAAAGACAACTAGTTGTTATTGATTTCTCTATCTTAAGCTTACTGCAGTTAATCGAAGAGTATTTTACACCAGGGTCATTCTATACCAAGCGGTACAGGAGGAGGAGAGAGAAAAAGAAAAAATTGGTTGCTCGATCATCTCAGAAAAATTTTATATTTGCTAGATGAATTCCCTAATGTATAGTGGGCTCAAAAACGTTTTTTAAAAAATTTTATTCTTCATTGTTTAGAAACACTGGCTATTTTTGTTTCAGATTGTAAATGTTTTTTTGCATGCACAAGCATCTGCAATTTTTTAAATTAGTCACTAATGGGTTGCCCCAAACCTTTCAGGTAAGAAGCATTTAGTTCAGTGTGTGCTGGACTATAAACTAAAACCATGATCACCTATGTGAATGTGTTCCTTAATGTATTTTCAATGGTTCAGATTTATTGGTTTCAATTTTTAAAAACTCATTTTTTGAACAGTATTTTGCCAAAGAAGGAGTAATTACTTGGTCTTAAATTTTTTTGCTATTACAGTATACAGTATAGTTACTTTCTATAGAGTACAAATGGTGAGAAACTTACACTTGCAAAATAAACTATTTAAAAAACGGATTTTGTGAGTTCTTTGGCCTGCAATATCTTTGTTAAGAGACCAGATAGAAATCTAAGACTTACACACTTAATGTATCAAACTTCAGTATAAATTTCAACTCTGAGATTCAATGAGAAGTTAAGTGGAAAAAGTTACAGATATGAGTAAAAAAAACATGTCTTAATATCTGCAATACCTGGACTAATGGAATAAAGTATATTAGTTATATAATTTCCTACAGCAAGTATCAGATGCAATTGGAGATCATAAAATGAAAGCAGTGCTTTTTGCCGATGACCTGATGTTATGGGGAAATTGCGAGAAGAAGGTGCAAGAGCAGTTAGATGCATGGGAGGCAACGGCAGCACAATATGGAATGCATTTCTCTGCAAAGAAAAGTGAAATAATCGTCACAACAAGGAAGAAGAATAGGCCAAATGTGGATATAACTTGTGGAGGGGAAAAACTACAAGTGGTAGAGAACTTCAAGTACCTGGGAAGCGTGATTGAAAGTAAGGGGGGAAACGCAATGGAAATAAATGAAAGGTGCAGAAAAGCAGGGCAGTTCTACAAATGCATTAGGGGGCTTATTTGGAGCAAGGAGGTGCCACAGAAATCCAAGGGAATTATATACTGAACCTACTTTGTCCCCATATTGGCATACGGAAGTGAGACATGGGTAATGCACAAAAGCGACAAAAGTAGAATACAGGCTAGTGAAATGATGTTCCAGAGGAGCAGGTTGGGTGTAACAAGACGAGACAGATTGCGAAATGTGTATGTGAGGGAAAGACTAAATGAGGAACCAGTACAGGACAGGATAGAAAAATCAAGACTGCAGTGGTATGGACACATGAAGAGAATGGATGAGGGAAGAATTCCAAAGAGGATGTTTGATCTGCAACTGGAGGGGAAGAGGCCCAGAGGAAGACCAAGGGATAGATGGGTGAAGGGAGTGAAGGAATGTGTGATGAGAAGAGGATAGAACTGGACGAAGGTGGAAGAAGGGAAATGGTGGAAAGACAGAACACGATGGATTGGCTTGTGTTCCCGACAGACCCAGCCAGTGGCTGGAAACTGTCCAAGATGATGATGATGAGTTATATAATTTAAACACATGACATTAAGTAATGAACAATTAGTTGTTGAAACAGTCCTCTGCAGAAAGTTTCAGCAGGCTAGCAGATAGCATCTGCAAGTCTGTAGAGGTTCACAATCAAGTCTGCCTTCAGAAAAAAGACGATCGATGAATTTGATGCAGAATGGCACTTTTTTGCATCAAGCCATGGGAAGAATGCATGTGGTGGTGTTGGGGGTGCAAAAACACTAGCTGTCCCAAAAGGTAGTCTGCAGCAGACCTGTGAGAACCAGGTCTGGACACCTCAGGAAATGTTTAAATTTTGTAAAGAACAGGTAGTAGGGATTACCTGTATTTTTGTAAAATGAATGGAAATACAAGAACTCTACACCAATGTCTTGCAGGAAAGATTCAACACTTGTAAGAAGATTAAAGGCAGTTGATCTCTTCATTGACTATCAAAACCAAGATGTGCATTGTGTTAAATTTTATCACACACCTGGACCAAGGATCTCATTTAAAAAAGTTGAAAGGGATCAAGTCTGGATGCATGTTAAAAATGTACGGAATAAGCTGTCTTCCCTGGAATTTACAACTGCGACTGGGTGAAATTTTAACCTAACAACCAAACCCTGTTGTTCAATGAACAATTTTGTAAAAAGTGATCATAGATATGTTTAAATTGTGTAACTGACACTCTATATCTATTACTCCAGATGTTGCAGATATTAGGAATTGTTGTTTTGACACATATTTGTAATCTTTTTTTTAAATATATATATAACTTCCCATTGAATCTCCAAGTTAAAATTTATGCTGAAGTTTGACACATAATGATGTATTAAGTGTGAAATTTTCAGATTTTTATCTGGTCCCCTAACAAAGATATTGCAGGCCAAAGAATGAAAAACTTCAAAAAATCTGTTCTATAAAATAGTGTATTTTTGTAAGTGTAAGCTTCTCACTATTGATACTCTATAAAAAGTAACTATACTGTGTAGTGTAACAGCACAAAAAATATAAAGGCTTATAAGTTACTCCTTCTTTGGAAAAATACTGTTCAGAAACTGACTTAATTTGCAACCAGTAACTTCAAACTATTAAAAATATATTAAGGAATACATTTAGCTAGGTGATCGTGGTTTTAATTGATAGTCTAGCGTTGTTGAACTAAATGCTTTTTATTTGAAAGATCTAGGGCAACCCTTTACTGAATAATTTGAAAACTGCAATTGCTTGTACATGTGAAAGAACGCCAATGACCTGAAACAAAAATGACCCCTGTTTCTAAATGATAACCAACAAAAAATTCTTAAAAATATTTTTGGGTCCATCAAACATGAGGGAATTACCCAGTGAATATCAATGTTTTCTGAGATGGTCAAGCAACCAGTGATGGACCACTTGGAATGGACTGTGCCAACAGATACATTTTGCTTTTATTTATGAAGCACCTTCTGTGATCATTCTGGATATATGGATAAATAGTATGTTTGTACATTTTTGTTTTTGTAGATTAAAATGGTATTTCTTTATAAAGCTGGCACGCAATGTATTTTTGGTGTTTCTGCCTCTTGTTTAGATATTCAGCATACTACTGTTTTTTTTTCCATTGTTGTTAGCGGAACTTGAAGTCAAAACAAACATGACTGTACATTCATTCTTGGCAGTTTTTCACCTGTTTTGAAATCACTCTTTCTTATGCTGCAGTGGCATTATTTCCACTTCAACTCACTTTCTAGAGTTCAACAGAAACAGAACTGCAGTTACATGTGTTCTCACTCATTATAGTGTTTTATGTTTATTTATTTGTTTTTCCATAAAGTTTTTGAGCTTTGCCAATTTGTGAATGAAATATTTGCAAATCAGAAAAATAAGGGTTTAGGACAATGATGCTCATTACTATTGACTTTACTTAAAGTACACCAAGAAGAAATTTTACAAAAAAATACTGTGTGCTTTACTCTTCACGAATGGGTAGGTCCTGAGAGCAGGAGACAAAGATGACTCCTGTCACATGTTCAGGAAACTACACAAAGAATACTTGAAGTCTGGCCTGACAATAAATAAAAAAATAACTGAATCCATGGTAGTGGGTGAAGATGAACAAGAAGATCTGAATGTAGAATTCTGCAGAATTGAAACTGTCTGTACATTTAAATGCTTGGGCAACACTTCTGCAAAAATGGTACAAGTGCACAAGACATCACAAATAAAATTGGGCAAGTGAAAAGAATCGGTGACCAACTTAACTCCTTGCTATGGAGTGACGAAATTAAAAAGTAAATTAAGATCTTGCTGTACAAGTCAGTCATAGAGAGTGTCACTACATATGGTGCTGACAAATGGGAGTGAAACAGAAAGGCGAAAAATAAATTAATGTTCTTCTCCAGACTGGAACATGACAGAAATGAAAGAATATGGGAAATTACAGGATAAAAAGGCACTATTCTCAATACTGTAGATAGCAAAATATGAACTTAGTAAGACTACCTCGAATGAAAGGATGATAACGTATGGCCAAAAAGAACATATGAGTGGACACCAGCAGAGTGAAGAAATGTGGAGGACCACCTAGAAGATGGATGCAGAATGTTAAAGATGCGATGAATGCAAGGCGGATTCCGGAAGAATATAGAGCAGTGAGAGATGGTATGAAAGTTAAGAAGTGGAAGATAATGACCACTGCCAAAAAGTACCAAACTCCAAATTGGGTAACATTAAAAACATAAATCCAATGAGGTGGAAGGGGGAGGGGGTGAAGCAAAAACCATAAAAGCCGCTGCTCAGCAGACAGGCATAACAATACTGTTTTTCACAGATCAAGTTTTGTTTTTAAACAATTATTAAGTATTCAATTTACATTAATTAATACGTATTTGGGTGTGATGTTTTTTTCTGTAGGAAAAGTTCTTTCTTACTGCAGTGTAATATAAAAGATATGTGAAGGGTATTTGCAGTGATTGTCCTTTTTTCATCTGAATGAGGATTTTGTAAAATGTTTCTGTTGAAACCTGTGTTGTCATTCCCATAGTGAATGTTATTTATCTGTCAGTGAAAGAGTCTCATTATATATATATTTTTTTCTTTTTGTTTCAGAACTGATTCACCTTCAGATGTGCATCCTAATATAAGTACATCAGTGCCAAATTTTCCATATTCATTGTTGGATGATATTACTAACCATTTCTGTGAAACACCTGTTGTAGCAGGGCAGGATTTAAGAAGTGGTCGAAAGTTGGGCACTGGAGCATTTGGTTCTGTTTATCTTGGAATTTTACCAACAGAGAAAGTTGCTGTTAAAAGATTAAAGAGAGATGCTATAAATGTTGAGAAGCAGTTCCAAAATGAAATACATACACTTTCAAGGTAAACAGTCTCCGGTACATAAACTGTTGTCATTAATGTTTCACTGCAGAGATTATGTTATGAAAGCATTAATCTCAGTACTAAAAGGTGTGCTGTGTCTCTGATCGATTATTATATCATAAAACCAAGAAAAAGTTGAAGATTAATATAATAAAATAAGCAGCATTTGCATTGCTTAGGAAGGAAATCCAAGAATTGTACTCAAAGAAATGACTGCTTAACATCACACTGAACAAAACACCCTTAGAGTTAAACAATCACATCAAACAATTTGTATACTTTATGACATTACTGAACTGGTGTAATATTATATAGAAACCGTAATAGAAAAGCAGCTACAAAGACAAGACCCGAAACTGAAGAAACTATTGAACATAAACCCACACAATAGGAACAACAGACGCCACCACAGAAAACATACATTTTATGAAAAAGTTGCTGATTTAACAGAAATGAAGTTCTCAGTTCAGGAAGACACACTGTTCCAAAAGGCACCCAAACACAATCTAAACACACACATCACACAAAGAACAATAGAAAAGAAAAGTGAATCTATAGTGAAACAGGAAGAAAGGAAAGATAGAGGAAATTTCAGTGCAGGACTAACCAGAGAAAGGATGGCAGGAGAAATCAGACAGATTATTAGAAAGAACAAAACTACCCTCAATGACCGCAAGACAACCACAGAGGTGAAAACAGCCAAGGACATACATAAATAACTGGAGGAATATAGTGCAATGGTCACATGGACAAATGAGGGGAACACAATGGTAGTCCTGCTTGAGAGGGACCGCACTAAGAAAAAACTAAAGCTCTTAACAGAAAACCAAATGACAATGCTAAAAAGTGATCCCATTCAAAGAGACATACAAAAACTATTTAAAAAACATCAAGTCCACCATCTCACAAAGCCAAAATAAAGAGAACAACATAAAAAAACCATGAGTGCCCACCTTCGTAGTCTACCAAAAATTTTCAAGCCCAGTGTTTGGACCAGACCTGTGATAGATTTCAGAACTGCACCAGCATATCATTTAACCACACATTTGCAGACTTTCATCCAAAAGCACTACACATATGAGGTGTGATCAAAAAGAATAAGAATTTTTGTTTTTCTTAAAGAATTTTTATTTATTCATCAACATCAACATTATCACCTTCAAAGTAATCCTCTTCCGTTTAATACACTAATGCCAGTACTTTTTTCAATCTTGGAAGCACTTATGGAACTCGCTTTTTGTTATGGTGTTTAACTCCTTAAGTGATTTTGTTTTTATCTCATTGGTGGTGGCAAAATGATATTTTTTCAATGTTGTCTTCAGCCTTGGGAATAGAAGGAAGTCGCAGGGGTGGGGGGTCATGTCTGGGGAACATGTGACATCATTCAATGCATACCCATACAACAACTGAAGAAATAGTCAAGACAATTGAAAAATAACTAAGACAGACAAACATTATCCCAGAAACAGGGACCGAAGAAGTCTCAACCATTTTGAAAATAATCAAAGGACAAAATTATTTCAAATTTAAAGATGAATTCTTCATCCAACAGGAAGGACACCCCATGAGATTACCCATAAGAAGCTTGCTGGCCAACATCATCCTTAATCAACTAGAAAACTAAATCTTTGAACAAATAATAAAGCCAAAACAGTACAATGTAATATATTAGTACCACTAAGCTGATGACATAATTTGTGTGGTGGATGAAACACCTGACCGGAAACTACAGTTACGCAGATACATCAGTACTGCTCATCCAAAAATCCATATCATCCTTGAAACCAAAACAGACAAAAATAAATTTTACACAGACTGAGTGGAATTCCAGTGGATGAAGAGAGCTGTGCGCAAGAACTAAACATAATCAAACACTGTAGACAAGCAAAACCATAAAATAACACAGCTGACACCAAACACATAACAATATTACAGCATAACACACCAGTAACAGCCACCCAACAGAGAACACACCAAGAAAGCAAGATAAAGAAGACACAATCATCAAGCAAAAATTGCACACACTAACATTTGACAACAAGATAATATATAACATAGGAAACATTGTGAGCAAATGAAGTATAAATGTGGCACATAGAACAAACAGTAAACTGCATAAAAAATTAAAAATACCCAACATCACCACAGATAAGTATAACAAAGCAGCTCTATACCAACTAACTTCAAAGACTTTGTGCAGACATACAGAAATTTCAGGATGAGATACTTGGAACATTTAAGTGCTCTGAAAATTTGACAGCATACACTCCACATTTGCAGACCACCTCATTAAATACAACCACCACCTCAGTGGCATAGAAGCAGACCTCCATGTTCTGACACACAGTAATCACCTGTTTCATTTGTTAACAATAGAAGAAAATTATCACATCCAAAAAACTATTGCACAGAGCAGGAAAGCCATCAATGGCAAAACAGTAATCTGCAACAAAACATTATTCAACACTCTAAACAAACTATCAAACAACACAGAATAATACTCCATCCCCATCCGCCCTCACCCACACATAAACAAAGTCAAATTTCACGGCCATCAATGAAAAACAAAACAGTGAAATAAAAAACTGTCAGAAGCACATAAGAAATCTGTCTAATTCGCAACAAGGTAACAAGACACACAATACACCAATGAACAGGAGAAAACACGAGTAAACATTGTTAAAATATGAAACATAATCATAAATAACAAAATAATATGAAAAGGATAGATTGCTACTCAACATATAGCAGAGATTCTGAGTCACAGATAGGCACATCAAAAGACTGTCAAACAAGTGAGCTTTCAGCATGCCCCCCCCCCCCCCCCCCCCCCCCACACACACACACAAACTACCATAGTCTCCGGCCTCGGTAGCCAGAGACTGTGGTCAAGTGTGTGTGTGTGTGTGTGTGTGTGTGTGTGTGTGTGTGTGTGTGTGGGTGTGTGTGTGTGTGTGTTTGCATGAGTGCACATGTGTATGTTGCCTAATTCTGATGAAGGCCTTTTGCCTGATGAAAGCTTACTTGTTTGACAGTCTTTTTGTTGTGCCTATCTGTGACTCAGCATCTCCACTATATGATGAGTAGAACTCTGTCATTTCTATAATACTGTCATCATTCCATTCTGGATTTTCCAATGTTTTTACCACACCAAATAGTGCAGAAAGTGGAAAAAAATGTCAACAGGAAAAAATATATTTAGCAGGCAAATAAAAACCAACCACAGTGCAGGAAAACCAAATATGGCAGTGGTAAGGCTAGAAAAAGGGGCATATGATATGATTTCACAAGAATATGTATTTTAAAAGATGTATTTCTAAATGAAAAATTCAGAGATGTGATAAGGTGTGTGTGTTATTTAAATAGCAACAAAGTCCAATGTAACATATTTCTTGCCCTAAATAAAACCTGTATATATTTATTTCAGGAAAAATAAAAGAAAATGGTTATTAAAGCGAAGCAGTAATCTTTAATTCATTATTATTTTTCTCCAAGTGCAGAGAGACAGTGTAAATTTAGAGTATGATACACCAATGTTTATTAATGAAAGCATGATCATATGGCCTATCTATTGAAATTTGTGACTGCATTGAGAATTTCTTGGGAAGGAGGGCACTACATGTAATATCAGTTGGAGTGTCGTTCACAGGTATCGAAATAATTCAGGTGTGATCCAAACAAGTATATTGAGACACATGCTGTTCTTGTTGTATTAATGACCTGGGAGATAATATTAATAATAACCTCAAACGGTTTGCAGATGATGTGGTTATTTATAATGAAGTACTATCTGAAACAAGCTGTAAATTATCCAGTCAGAGCTTGGTAAGGTTTCAAAATGGTGTAAAATTTGGCACCTTGCATCAAAAGTTAGGAGAAGTAAATTTTGCACTTCACAACACGTGGAAAGTAGTATCCTGTGACTATAGTATCAGTGAGTCACAATTGGAATCAGTTGTCTCGTATAAATACCTGGGTCTCAGAATTTTTGGGGATGTGAAATGGAATGATCGCAAAGACTCAATTGTAGATACAGTCTGGTGACAGATTTGGATATTTTGAAATGCAGTCAGTTTACAAAGAAGATTGCTTACAAAACTCTTATGCGACATATCATAGAAAACTGTTCAAATATATGGTCTAATACCAGATAGAACTTACAGGGAATATTGAATGTATACAACACAAGGCAACACAAATGGCCACAGATTTGTTTGACTCATTGGAGAGTGCCATGGAAATGCTGAAAAACTTGAATTTGCAGGCATTTTGAAGCCAGCTATCTTGTAGAAGACTTCTTACAAAATGTTTCAATAACAAGTATTAAGAGAGGAATCTAAGAAAATACTACATCTCCCTGTATATTGCTCATTTAGTAAAGTAAGACAGGATTAGCCCCATTACACAGGCATTAAGCTGTCATTCTTGTTACACTCCTTACATGAATGGAACTGGAAGAAATCATAATATGCTTGGTACAAAGGGAAGTACCCTCTGCCATGCACTCCACAGTTCTTTGCAGAGTTTTGGAGGACTGAGATTATTTTATACAGTGCCAATAAAATAGTGGTCTATTGTTCCCTGATAATACACAACTGTTCTGTGAAGGGTGGTAGTTAATGGAGACCATCCCATTCCCATAATTGTTCCCTGAATTTTATTTTTCATGGAGGCATCAAATATGATGGAAATGTGAAGGAATAGAAAGTAGGTTATGGTAATTCAGCTTTTTTCGCAAGAGTACTGGGAAGAAAATGCTTCATAGTGAAAATTTTAATATAGAATTAGGCACAGTACAGGAAATGGCAGTAAAGAAGATTGCTTGGATACACTCTGGGTATGTTCCCTTTTGCCTTTCGCCATTGGCTTTGTTGTTGCAAACTAATGAACAAGGTAATGGTGCACTCATAAGAGGTGTGATGTCATTAATGTCCAAGATTGTGTCAGATAATACACCAAGGAAGCACAATATGGCAAAAAAAACATGACATGCTGTCAGGTCATAACATATGGAACAAAATGCCACAATGTTAACCAAGTCATAAATGATTCACTTGGGGAAATAAAGAGAGGCCCACTGAGCATGGTACATAAGTGCTGAAATAAAAAAATAAATAAATAAACCTAGGAAAGAAAATCATTTGGTGTTTTACAAAAGACAAGATTGCAAAAACTATTCATTTTGCAAACATGACAAAAATATGTACGAATGCGTGCTCTTGTGGCAATATACATTTGTAAAATATTCTTGGGTTTCTCACCATGTCAGGTGGTCACATGATGGGGAATATTTCAATCAGATGGATGGTGTCGTAGTGGGGAGCCCATTGTAGCCAGCCTCTTTACGGAGCATTTCGAGGACATTGTCTTGGGCATGGCTCCTGCAGAGCCTAGTTGTTTTTATTGCTACATAGATGATGGCTTTGTTATATGGTCTCATGGACATGAAAAGCTGGAAGAGTTTGTGGAACACATCAACAACACCCATGACCACATAAAGTTTATGATGGAAGTAGAGAAGAATGGTTCCTTGCTGTTACTGGATGTCCTTGTTCACCGTAAACCCAGTGAGTGTCTCAGTGACAGTGTTTACTGCAAGTCCACCCACACTCATCATTATCTGTACGCCACCACCCAGCACAGAAACAGTGTGTTCTGAGTACCTTTGTACTTTGAGCTGAAACTGTCTCGGATACAAAAAACCTACCAAACCAACTGAGCCACTTGCATAAAGTTTTGAAGGACAAAAGTTACAACAACATACAATTTCACAAGAAGTTTCATCTAAGCCATGAAAGCAGAAGGCCTCTGAAGAAGACACAAAGAACATTGTGTTTTTATTGTTTTGTGGCTCAGTAACAGGTTAGCTGGCTCTGAAAGAGGTATAAAATTTACACAATCTTCAGATCCACAGCCCGGCAACTAATGAAGGCTGTGAAAGATGGTATAGGCCTCAGAACACCTGGAATATACAGTATAGGCAGTTTTATGTTGATCAGACTGTCTGCACTATTGAACAGTGTCATACAGAACATGAAAGGTATTTCTGCCTACGCAATCAGCAAAAATCGGCTCTAGTGGAACATGCATAATAAATGAAGCCGTAGAGATGAAACTTTAGGACAACACCCTCAGTGAAGATGGTTGATTGCAACGGAGTATGGCCTGGGATCCTGTGATTGGGTGTCGAAGTGGGTGCAGCAGTCATGCCACAAAACATTACCATTATATGGTGCAGGACTGAGTGCCAGTGATGTCACTGATGACAGTGCGGATATATAGGCATGACAGCATCATCCATACAACAGTCAATCACTTGACAATGACGGAGGAGATCTCTGCCAAATGCTTGTGGGCAGCTAACCACTTGACGTGGCTTAAAACCCAAGAATATTATATTAATGAAAAAAATGCTTCTAATTTCAAAAGATGATTACTGGTAGAGAAACTTGAATGAAAATTAGCTGGTGTAGTGAGTGACTGATATCTGTGATGGATGAGAGGGTAACCAGGGCTGGAGGTGCTGGCCCATAAGCGTACCACAAATGGTATTCCCGTTGGTTTGCTGATTACATTTTAGAAAGATTTAGTTACACGAGACATACTTTAAAAATTCCAGGATATTATGCTTTGAGAGGAGATAGCCATTTTGAAAATTTTTGCAGCTCAGCTTCAATGCTGGAAATGGCATTTAATGTGTAGGTTTCATAGACTGATGAATTAAGAGAGTTATGAGTATTATTTAGAAACAAGAACTGCAAAGACAAAAATATATATGAAGTTGTACTGTACTCATGCTGGCAGCTATTAGGATTTAGTAGCTCGTAAGAATAGATTGAAACTAATCGTTACGAGCTAAGGATGGGTCTATAAGTGAAAAGGGGATAAACATGTTTTGAGTGAAGGTACCAGGTACATTATACAAGCATTTTGACTAGAATAGTATGCTTAAATGATAGTATGACATTTGAGGAGGACAGGTAACTTCAGTGGTGGAAGACATTTGAATAGTTTTGGAATAGTGAAGGACTTGCAAGTGGGTACTTATCATTGCATTCCTACCTTGTTGATGTGACAGTACCTGTGCCTCAAAAACAACTTGTTTTGCAGCACACTTTCTGCAGTTACATCTAGGATTCAGCCTATTAGATCCCTCCCAACACTTCTGTTGCAGTCAACCTAACTACATCGTTGCCCTTGTCAATGTAGTACATATCCTGCTGCCATTCTCTGTCTTTACATTATCGAGCATATACCTTTCTCTATGACCGTATTTGGAAATTCATAATATTCTCTTATTTCACACCTTTCATTTCTGTTGTTACTCTCCATTACCACTTTTTCCATACCTGCATGATTTGTTTTAGGTGGATTTTGTCCACTTACTGTCCGCCTGCTTAGCTGGATGGTAACGCACTCGCCTTCCATGCAAGGGCGCCCGGGTTCGATTCCCGGTTGAGTTGGAGATTTTCTCCGTTCGGGGACTGGTTGTTGTGTTGTCCTCATCATCATTTCATACTCATTACCGGCATGTTCACCGGATGGGGCCTCCCAGCCAACGATGCCATATGCTAATTTTGATTTCCATTGTTCACTTATTTCCCAATCTATCCACTTTTCCAAACCTATGCCCACTCCCCCAAGCTTATTTTCTCATTAATATTATATGGGCGAATTTTATAATTATTGAAGTAGTTCTGAATTGATTTGAAGGGAGGAGAACTTTATTACACACTAGATTAAAAGAAGAAGTCGGGTGATGGGATCCATTTATGAAGCGATGGTTAATTTGATTATGATGGGCAGTATTAGAAGAAAAATTGGGGAGAGAGACAAATGTATATTTACAGTTAATGGATTCAAATGGACATAAACTACAGAAGCAACACAAATATGAAGAAACTTGCACAGGATAGACTTGGGTGGGGAGCTTCTTCAAACTAGTTTTGCGACTGAACACTATAGCAACCAAACATATCTCCAGGTCTGTATTTTATTACACTGTTATGGTTGACTGACGATATGTGAGAAGCAGCTTGAGATGTGGTAATCTTTCTTATAGTCCAACTTTTAGCAATCATTGTCAGATGATTGCAGCTGACAACGATGACCTTATTTGTACCACAGTTTCCTTGCATTCAGCAATGACTATCCGGAGGAAATCTGTATGTTGCAATCTGGAATGATGATGCTAAGGATGTGTATCTTCCCTTAAACAGCAGCTTTGGTAAGCAGCTGACTCCTTCAATCCGGTGTGAGTGATTATTATTCAGGGACCTTCAGCCAGTTCAGACCCATAATATATCCCTGTAATTCTATTAGTACTGGCTTTTCTATGAAGTTAATTAATACCACGTAATTCTCAAAATAACAGGCCACTTTTTCAGCATCTCAGTACAGATGTTGTGGCTCAGTAATTTCATGCTTAGTAAGTGGTTCATGCTCTGTTCACAGCATGCCACTTTGCATCTTTGCCTTTACTGCTTTATGGTATACATATATGGTGTTTGTGTCATGTATTTAGAGATGCCTATCTTTTATTTTCTATTGGTGTTAACAGAATTTCGCAAGTCTTTGCTAATAACTCAAAATAGTAAGATTAATTACAACAAGGAAAGAAAAGTCTGAATATTTATGTTCTGTATTTACTGCATTTCCTACACAGGTTTAGACATGAGAACTTATTACCTTTGGTGGGTTATTCATGTGATGGCCCCAATTACTGTTTGGTGTATGAGTATATGAGTAATGGATCACTGCAAGAAAGGCTAGCTTGCCAGGTCAGTGAAAAAGATAATCCATTTTTATATTCACATCTTTATCTGATACTCAGTATTTGAATTTTCTGTGATTTTTAAATGTTGAGCAACATTTGTTTATAAATTTCTTAAATTAAGACACAGAATAAAACATTATTGGGTCGTATAAAAATTTATTGTCTACAATAACATTATAACCTTTAAGCTGCTTATTTCGTTTTATGTTTTCCATCTGCTGTTTCATTACCTACCACACACTGGAAATAACAGGCTGGAAGAGCTGTTTGATGGGCTGTAACATAAGAATTCTGAAGAAGACATACATTTCTTGTTAAAGAAGGGAAATGTGTCATCATTGTGAACTTATCAAGAGTAATAATAAAATCAATATTTTTTAAAAATAGATACCATAAAAAATAATGATTAAGAGCTTGTGTGATTTTAAATTGGGAACTGATAGTTGAGCAGATTAACATTAGCATTACCCATTTTGTTCATGTATTTGTAACTTCAACCAGCAGAAATCATAGCAGAATGCATCCTACACACAGTTTGCAAACTGACTTGCATTGTCACAAAAGCATCTTTTATTCTACATGTTTGAAAGTTTTACAGTGTGTAGATACATCCTTTAGGAACCATATTTTCATTTCTCCACATAATTTCCATCCCTCTCAACTGCTACGCCACCTCGGAACCAGCGGCTGTATACCCACACGGTAAAATTCGGGACCAACCTGTTGGAGCCACTGTTTGGCAGCATGCACAAGGGAGTCATCATCTTCAAATCTTGTTCCATGACGAGATGATAGTCACATGGAGCCAGGTCAGGACTGTAAGGCGGGTGTTGCAGTGTTATCCATCCGATTTTTGTGATCGCTTCCATGGTTTTTTGACTGACATGTGGCCATGCATTGTCGTGCAACAGCAAAACATTCTGCTTTTGCTGATGTGGTCGAGCACAACTCAGTCGAGCTTGAAGTTTCTTCTGTGTCGTCACATATGCACTGGAATTTATGGTGGTTCCACTTGGCATGATGTCCACAAGCAAGAGTCCTTCGGAATTGAAAAACACTGTAGTCATAACTTTTCCAGCAGAAGGTGTGTTTTTGAATTTTTTTTTCTTGGGTGAATTTGCATGATGCCACTCCATTGATTGCCTCTTTGTCTCCGGTGAAAAATGATGGAGCCATGTTTCATCACCTGTCACAAACCTTCCAAGAAATTCATCTCCACCATTCTCGTACTGTTCCAAAAGTTCACTGCATACCATTTTTCTTGTTTCTTTGTGAGCCTCTGTCAACATCCTGGGAATCCACCTGGCACAAACCTTTTTTAACGCCAACACTTTCAGTATTCTGCAAACACTTCCTTCCCCTATCCCAACGTAGCATGACAATTCGTTCACTGTGATGCATCTGTCATAAAACTGTGTGACTAAGCTTTTCAGTGTTGCATAGCTCAGTCTAATTTGAGCTCTGGGAGCATCAGGTAGCTGTTGGTGTGAGCTGCTTAAGAGATAAAGTTCTCTGCTAAACTCTACAAAAGTCTTCCTGACACTTACCAAATGATTTGGCAAACTTATGGGCACTCTGCCTATAATATTCTCAAGTTTATGAGAGGCTGACGTAGTGTAATGAGGGCCTGGAGGAGTTGTATGATGAATCCTGCTCTGGATGGCCATCAACCAATAAAAGTGATACAAATGTGCTTAATGTTCATGATTTCATGAAAACAAACCATTGAGTTAGATTGCTGCTCCAGTTCCCCTACAGCCCTCACATGGCTTTGGCATACTGTTTCCTTGTTCCGAGAACTGGGTCTGGCCTGAAAGGAGTCTGTTTTGTGACTGTAAAATGGGAGCAAGAATTGTAATGAAGCATGTACAGCCATTATTCACTGTGTATATGACTGCCCACATTGATATTACATTTTCATTTCTTCTACAGCTTATTATTTGTGAATAAACTCATATTCAATTTAGTACATGAAGTAGATTTGTAATTTTATATGCTGCAGATTCTGTGAAAGGCACGCAAAAATATTTTAATACTGTGGGTTTTCCCAATGCACTAGGTGAATGTATCATTCTCAGGTCCGCTGCTGGATCCCATTCTGTAAATTGCATAGTATTTCGTCAAGGCAACAGCCCAAACATCTTTTGATGCTTACTTCTGGTGAGGGCTGAAAATAGTGATAATCATTGTCTGTGCTGCAGAAGTTTTCTTATGCAGATTGCGTCCAGAAGTCGCACATGTGCAGTGGTGTGGCAAACCAGATGGGTGACTACAGTACATTGAGAGTCTTCTTACCGGGAACTGATGTGTACATCTGTGCATGGACAGTATAACTCCTGCTGCTGCTGCTGTTACATGTTCCTATGCTGGCGAGTTATACCGAATTGGTTGCTGTTTAGGTCCACTGCTGTGTTGCTATAGAGCCATTGCTGGAAATACTTGTCTTGGTTGTCGCCTTCAGATGGTGGAAAGTGCAGGGTGCCAGACTGTGCCGAAACGCAATTCAGAATCACTGTTGATGAGCTTTTCTGTCATGCAGATATGTATTATCTTCTTTATGGTACAAGAGAAAGAAACTGAGACTATACTCCTGATCTTTCTGTTCATCTTGTGATGTCCTGGGCTCAGCCACTGTTGTGCTACTGCAGATTAAACTTGCTGGTATGAGCACATTTGACAATGCATTCATCACAACAGTCTGCACTGCGTAACACATCTGGCCAGTATATGGCATTCTACATGTTTGCTGACTCTCATATGTCTTGCTATTCTGGCATAGCAATCTTGAAAGCTTGCCAGAAGGCATGGAACTCAATCTTGGCCCACAGTCGACACTCTTAAAGATACAAACACTAGTATCAATGTCTGTGGCACTGGTCTCAATGTGCCGAATACCAGGCTCATCTCATTGGCCACTTAATGCTCGATACAGCACTATAACACTTGCTGTGCCATGGCTGCATTTTCAGTTTTATTTTCATTGTGCTCTCACACTGTTGTCATTACTCACTGTTGGTTTTGCACTCAGATTCTCTATGTCTTAGGTCTTCACTCTTTAGATTCTCATTCAGATTTTTCTATTCTCTTTTGTCGAGTTTTCCTCTTGTTGATGCCTTCCTGTTCACAATCAGTGAATCGCTGTTGATGACCTCTGGTCAGTCGGTCCAGCCTCAGGGGGTTTCAGTAGTCATTTCTGACTTTCTGCCAAGTCTTAGGCACAATAATTGGTGACTAAGTGAAAGGTTGGCAGCATCCCATGCACACTAAGCCTGTGCAACTTGTGAAAACAGCAACAGCTGCCATTGTGCAGCAATTGTGGATAGCTGACCACCCATATTTCCACCTTCTAATGGTGCCTAAGAAGAATGGGACAAGTATTTACTGTGACTGAAATAGCACTTCGCTGCCTTTTGGAGCTATGCTGATGCTCTCGAATGGTTGCCCTTCCTTTCTTGGGCTTCCCTGCAAACATTTCCCTTAACAAAGAAGTTGGCTCCTGTCAAGAATCAGGTCGTGCTCACATTCGACGAGATGTGCTTGTTGCTTTCAAATTATTTTTCACAATGATTCTATGCTGTTACATCAATATCGTAAGCAACCAAGTCGGTCGTATTGCTCCTGGGTGACCAATTTACAGGGATTGAATTGCTGACTTGATTACACTTGTGCAAATCTAGCTTGCAACACCTTATATGCCAACTCTTTAATTCGAGAGCACAGCAACCCTCAAGCTGGACTGCACTTCTTTGTATTGTATTTTGAATCCCACAGGCAGAAAATAAGCATCTCATGGCCCAACCACAAGTGCTAGCAATACAGACACAGCATTGTACCCTGGGGGAAATGTGGAGGATGGGGGGAGAGAAATACTCGTAAACTGTTTCGCAGGTGAAGTCTTCATGATTCCTTGATTTCAGGTGTGTCAATGGCCTCAGACCTGACAGAGACAACCCGTTGGTATGGGCAGTGACTTCAAGGAATAATAGATGAACTTCACCAGGGTGATTCTTTCACTACCAAGTTGTTTTATCAGTCTCACAACTGTGAATGCCAGCGTCCATTTTCAGATAGACACTGAAACTGCTGTTTCCCTGATGAACCTCCATACATACCTAGGTTCTCCCAACCTAGCCCTGCCCTACTGTACATTGATCACCTATGATGACAATTCCATACCCCTCTGGGTAATTCACAATTGCCACCTTCAAAACAGTCACGTGGCTGGTCATGCTGTTTGTTGTCGATAGTTACTCCATCAGCAACAGTTTTGGTCTGGATGCCTTCATGTTGTTTGGACTCTCCATCAGTGAGGAGGTTCAGGTCATCTCTGACTCGCTTCCTTTCCAGCAACCTGACAACCTTTGTGCCACTTTTTCACCAATATTCGAACCTGGTCTGAGGTGTGCCACAGAGTTCCAGGCTCATATCTCCTTGAATCCAGGCATTGTGCCCTGTTTCTGATGGGTGTAACCAGCATTTGGGCTACACCTCTTATAGTTATCAAGAATCCGAGTGGTTCCTTATGGCTGAGCAGAGACTTTCAATTGACAGTCAACATCAAGACACAAATGAACACTTACCATGTAGCATATCATGATGATATCATTACAGAGCATGTTGTGGAGAAAATTTTTCTAAGATAGACCTTCTGACACGTTGTTCACAGATCATGCTAGGTTAGGAGTCGCAAAGCAAGCTCATCTAGGTTCCCCAGAACTAGCTCTGCCCTCTTGTTCATTGGTCACTTATGGTGACAGTTCCATTCCCCTCCAAGGTCAATTCATTCCGCAGATGCCTGTAACACTTACCATGTCCATACCTTCTTCCACTAACTATCTTGATGACTTAATTATCATGGACACTAGGCATCAGGACCACCAGCGAAGTCTTTGCACCTTTTTTGCTATGTTGCATGGCACAGTGCTAAAGTGCCATTTAGACAAATGCCAGTTTCTTCAAGAGTAAGTGGAATGGATCCAGCCCACTGACATCAATGTCACAGCTATTGACTCTTTACCACACCCCTCAAACTTACAGGAGCTGCAAGCTTTTTTGGGAAAGGTAAATTATTAGTCTAAGTTCATTCCCCAAGTGACTCATACCATGCATCCGGTAAAACACTTGGGGAAGAAAGGCATTCAGCACTGGTGGACAGCAACCTGTGAGTGTGCTTTCAAACAGCTGAAGCATATGCTGCAGTTGGCACTCTGTCTTATACCCTTTTCAGCATCAGTGGTTCTGGCTATGGATGCCTCCCCACATGTGGATGCCTCCCCACAGGGCTTTGATCCGGTGCTGCTTCATAAAATGGTGATGTTACTGAGCAATCAATTGTCTGTGCATCAAATATGCTCACACCCAGTCAAAAGAACTACTCATAGATAAAAAAGGAGCTTTAGCTATTGTCTTTGCTATTAAAAAGTTCCATATTTACCTTTTCGGAACTAAGTTTACACTCATTATGGGCCACAAACCACCGGTGGCATTATTTGGGCTGTACTCCCATTTTCCTGAACAGACAGCAGCATTGCATACTTTTCCTTTGCTCCTGCTATTATACAGGGCTATTACAAATGATTGAAGCGATTTCATAAATTCACTGTAGCTCCCTTCATTGACATATGGTCACGACACACTACAGATACGTAGAAAAACTCATAAAGTTTTTTCCGGCTGAAGCCGCACTTCAGGTTTTTGCTGCCAGAGCGCTCGAGAGCGCAGTGAGACAAAATTGCGACAGTAGCCTAGAAAGCGTATGTCGTGCTTGAAATGCACTCACATCAGTCAGTCATAACAGTGCAACGACACTTCAAGACGAAGTTCAACAAAGATCCACCAACTGCTAACTCCATTCGGCGATGGTATGCGCAGTTTAAAGCTTCTGGATGCCTCTGTAAGGGGAAATCAACGGGTCGGCCTGTAGTGAGCAAAGAAACGGTTGTGCGTGTGCTGGCAAGTTTCACACATAGCCCGCGGACGTCGACGAATAAAGCAAGCAGGGAGCTAAATGTTCCACAGCCGACGGTTTGGAAAATCTTACGGAAAAGGCTAAAGCAGAACGCCAGTTCGGCATTTCTTAAACAGGAGATTGGAAAACCGATGGCTCGGTCGTGGTGGAGATCATGATCAGCAATTCATGTCATGGCCTCCACGCTCTCCCGGCTTAACCCCATGCGATTTCTTTCTGTGGGGTTATGTGAAAGATTCAGTGTTTAAACCTCCTCTACCAAGAAACGTGCCAGAACTGCGAGCTCGCATCAACGATGCTTTCGAACTCATTTATGGGGACATGCTGCGCCGAGTGTGGGAGAAACTTGGTTATCGGCTTGATGTCTGCCGAATCACTAAAGGGGCACATATCGAACATTTGTGAATGCCTAAAAAAACTTTTTGAGTCTTTGTATGTGTGTGCTGAGCATTGTGAAAATATCTCAAATAATAAAGTTATTGTAGAGCTGTGAAATCGCTTCAATCATTTGTAATAACCCTGTACAATTAAGTACAAGCCCAAAGAACAACACACAAATGTGGAGACACTATCTTGCCTAACCATGGGAGCAGACTGGCTTTGATCAGAAGTAATCCTCTTGTTTCCGCATTGATGTGGAATGGCAACAAACTATGGATGGATTTCCCATTGCAGCTGCTCGAATCACTTCAGACCTGCGCCGTGACCCTATCTACATGCTCTGACGCACTGGGTCTGGGCTTGCCTCTCCCATTGTCTGCTGATCATCACTGATGTTTTTCTGATTGACACTGAGGCAGACACTCATTATGTCATCATTCTGACTGCTGTGTGGTATCAGGTGTTATAATTTTTATATTGCGGTTGTCTGCATGTGTCATAGATGAAAGTTCTCACACAGTGACAACCTAGTGGCCAGTGCTAAGGCCACAGAAGCCATGATGTGCCATTGTTCCACTTGCACCCAGCAACAGATTGCTCCATCTCAGTCTTTCACCCCCTGGCCCATCTGCCAGCTCATTGTTGTGGATACTTACTACCCATAAGTGTTGAGCTTGGCAACCGTGACAACAGACACTACTATTAACGTGCAACATATGTGGATGCCGGCTACAGCTGTTACCAACTATGGACAGCACCTTAACCACTGTCATTCCAAGGGGTTCGGAGTGCCATCATACTTATCAACTCTGTCCCTGTCTACCAACTACATCTCTGCCAGTGGTCCAACCAGACCTTGAAAGCCCATCTTTGCCAGTCCCACAACTGTACAAGTATAACTTGCTCTCCAGAACACCAGCAATATTTCCCATAGACACAGCTATGGAGGTGTAGGTCTCCAAGCAGTCTCCACAACCTTGGTCGTCATGTTGTCACCTTAGCTTATTGCCAGATGATCCCAGTTCCTCTCACCATCCAGTGGGCTTTGGTGCCAGGACACCAACATTTCTGCCAATTCACTTTGATCGTTCAGGATGCTTCTGGCACTACACATATGTTTCAGGGGGTGAGGGACCTGGTATCCTGGCCTGGTGATCTTGAAATCCTGCCAGAAGCCACAGAACTCAATGTTTGCCTGCAGGTGGCACTGTTAAAGCTACAAGCACTGGTATCATCATCCACAGCACTGACCTCGAATTACCGCAAGATCATGCCTATCTCACTGGCTAATTAATGCTCACTGCAGCACTAAAAAACTAGCCATACCATGGCCCCATTTTCAGTTGTATTATTCTCATTACATACTATTGGGTTTGGTCTCCGATTCACTGCATCTTGGGTTTTTGCTATTGGGAACCTTGCTTGGTCTTTGTTACCCTGCTGTGCCATCTCTGTTGCCCGTTTTTCTGGTTGTTGTTGGAGAACCACTGTTGACGACCCCTGGCTGGTCAGTCCAGCCTCAGTGGGTTGTGTTAGTCATTTTCGAGTTTCTGCCAAATCTCAGTCACAATATGTGCCTCATTCCCTGAGCAGAAGATCTTCTGTAAGAAGATCCAGCATGTTTCTCAGTTTGTCATACAGACAGGAGA
Organism: Schistocerca cancellata; assembly: GCF_023864275.1. Taxonomy (NCBI): domain Eukaryota; kingdom Metazoa; phylum Arthropoda; class Insecta; order Orthoptera; family Acrididae; genus Schistocerca; species Schistocerca cancellata. Next base: position 342,032,110 of record NC_064627.1, read on the forward strand.
TACATGTAATATGTTTGTTGAACATTCTTGAAGAACAACCAAAAATGGCAAGAAGGCTGTAATAGTGGGTACCTCCATTTTGGTTTTTCAGGTGCGGGAATCTTTTTAGTTGAAATGGCGAATAAACTTTTTTCTCAAAATAAACCACTGTTAGATGTTGAAGCACTTCTGGAAGACTTTCCAGGAAGATAATGACTGGTACTCTCTGGACCAGAGAGCCCAATATACTGCTGAACTGTGTAAGGTGGTCACAGTTTGAAACCTGCAAATGTAGATTGGTATGAGCAGGCTTACACTTGTAGACCCATTGTTCTGTTAGCTTTCCTTAAAACAAAAATGATCAAACAGGGTAATATGCTGTCATTGCTATTGTAAATTGAATAGTCAGTGAGTGAACTGAAATGCTGAAGAAGAATAATAGGCATTGTCTCTGCTTCACACCATACACATTTGGTATGTATAACAACACCAAAAACAGGATGGTTTTAAGGCTGCCAACTGTAGGAACTTCTCTGCAAAGTTTCCCATGCCTTTGAGCTATTTATGATAATGAATACAAGCTGAAGCAATGGATTAAAATTTTTACTAAGGCTGGGTTTCAAACTCTGGTCTCCTGCTCACTAGGCAGATATGCTAACCACTGTGCCACCCTCGCATTGTGGCTAGCACAGCTGCACAGATTACCCTAGTATGTCTCCCTCCCTTAAACAAACTTCCAATTCTTTCAGCCCATCTTGATGTTTCCCTTCTTAACTTGTCTCAGTATTGCAGAGGCTGATCTGAGCAGCTATGTTAGCCACATTGCCAGGGTGGAGCAGTGGTTAGCACATCTGCCTACTGAACAGGAGACCTAGGTTTGAACCGTGGCCTTGGTACAAATTTTATTTCATTGTTTTGGTCATCATTCATTGTTGATCACAGATATAAGGGGTCGCATATCCATCGGAAGAACGGGCATACTGCAGCTATCCTACAGTACAGGGTCAACATTTAAACATTACTTGCTTCCTTTCACCCAGACAAATTGTGCAAATCAGTTGGTTCTTTTGCATTAGGTGTGGTCTAGAGTGGGTTATAGATGGCTTATAAAAGCACCATGTGTTCATGGGCAGTTCCTGAAAAAATCCCAAAAAAACAAGATTTTTGGGTATCAAAAGTACCAATTGTGGGGATGGCTATTTTTGTGATTCCTCTTAATGGCAAGTCATGGAAATTTTTACTAGATGTTCTTAAGATCATATTTTCAGAGAACTTTGAAACTTTTTCGGTATCATTATCTGTTACAGAGACCAGCTGTCCAAAATTACCATACTTAGGCAGAAAACTGGTTTTTAGCCATTTTTTACACAATGGGCCATAATTATCTAAATAATTAACCATAGAAAATGGCTCAAATTTTAACTGTAAATGCTTTAAACATTTACCTAGAAATGCCATTTTCCCATTTTCGAAATTCTTTAACTGTAAAATTATGACTTTTGGGCACCAAAAGTACCATTTATGGGGGTGGCCACTTCTTTTATTTTGTACTCACTGTTCTTAATATGATGTTCTCGGGGAACCTTGAAATGTTTCTCAATATCATAATCCATTGCTGAGATACAGAGGTTGTACATGATTGCCATAAGTTCTGGAAATCAGGGAATTCTAAACTTGTCAGAGACATCAGGGAAATTTGATTAAAACACTGGAAAAGTCTCATGTTTGTCTTAGTATATGAAATGTGCTTTGTTTACTGAGAAGTCGTGCGTCATCATGCATGGGCGCAGCTGAATATGTGCACTGCTTTCCTACTCCCTCTTTCTTACTGCTTCTCCCCTTCCTACCATTCCCCTCCCCTCATTGGTGATCACCTATAGTGTTGGTTTACACAACTCTTCCCTGCCTTACACACTTCTTTCAAGAGGCCTACTTTTTTCTGCGGTTATTTCTGAAAAAAGTGAAGGTATTTTAAATCTGTCCTGCAACTCCAAGGAAATGTGTATTTTTGTCACCAAATGAGTGTAATTTTATTGAAATAAAATAAAATCAGTGGTCTTAATGAAACACACATACCATCTGGCTTGCTTTCTCCATCTAAAAACAGTTCATTACAAAAGATGTTGATGTTAGTACTTAAGGTTTTTGCTCGGAAGGGGGGGGGGATACAGAAGTCCTTATGTATTGGTGTGATCTCAAAATTTGTCAGGGAAAATCGCTAAAACTTGTCTGTAAATCAGGGAAATATCAGGGAATTTCACTTGGGGAAACTTCCGGCAACCCTGATGTAATATCCAGTCTGAGGTCTAAATGTAGTTTCAACTGACACAACACAACGATTCTGGTCTCATCATAAGAGTTCTGAGGTCGCCAAACTGTGTTTTTAGTTGCTATTTCTTTACCAATAAAACTTTGACATTCTGGCTTGCATAACGGGCACTTCAGTTTCAACGTGGCCCAAGAAGTGAGCGTAACACAATAAGTAAAAAAATCATAAAATTCCATTAATATAAAGTTATGATAATATGTTGTGCATTTTTTGTAAAGCAATGTCAAGTGAACTTAACGTTGGATGGGAGGTGATTTTGTTTTAACCTCATGTTGCATGTACTTATTTGTTGTTTGTCTACGTCAAAGTGCGTAAATGTGTTCAATTATATAAAAAAAACTGTCAAAACTTTACTGATGTAAAGGACTCATTTTATATAAGCAGCACAATCTGCTGTAACAAGGAAAGGAAGAGAACCAGCTGAGAAGTGCTCCTGTCAGAGCACAAGAAAGGCAAATATGCCCCTCTTTAAATACTCTGACGGAAAAGTGGGAACCAGCTGCCTCAATCCTCATTCCATCTTCCTCACCAAAAATAGTGTCTTGTGAACATATTCACTCTTTTTTGCACTGATAGAGAGTAGCAGAGAGACAGTGTAGACAGTAATGGTGGGAGAGAGGAGACAGCAGTGGCAGCTTATCAAAGTAGACAAGGGAGGCCAGGCCTCCTCCCTAGCAGCAGTGGCAATAATTATTTTTACAATAAACATTTATGCACTTTTGTCAGTGAGTGTGAAAGATGTTAGCTAGTGTTATTTCTTCTAAACTGTCAGATTAGAGTGCTAGTCAAAGTGCAAAAGCATGATCTTAACCTAAGATGGTGGTGCGAAGCATATGGCGAGGAGGCCTGATACATGTCAAGCCACTTGTAAATGCTCGGTTACCATCATAACCAGTATGTCATTGCTAGAAACAGAAGAGAAGGTGCAGGCTGTGTTAGCTACGCAGTGCTGTGTACTTCCATGACACAGGAGGCCAGTTGCTGTGATGATGCCTTTCTAGGTTTCTCTTACATTAGTTTTCTTGTGTGCTGAGGTTTTTGATGATCTGAAGAATCTTGTCTAGAGATTTAATATGGTATGCTTCTTCTAAAGATCATCTAAGTAGTTTATTTCATTTAAAGAACTATCCAAACAAGTGTTTAGTATTTTGGAACATCTCGAACTGTTGAAAATTAGACACAACAATGAAATGAAAGGTAACAGAAAAAACATGAAAACTCTAATTGATGTCGTAAAGACTTTTGTGTAAGCAGGACTAGCTTTCACAGATCATGATGAGACAGAAAATTCACAGCGTCCCAGAAATTTCAAAGCCATTTTTAAACTTGGTCTTTGAAAGCACACTGGAAGAAAATGGGCTATTTCCATATACAGAATAAACTGATTGAATGCATAAATAAAAAAAATTGTGAATGTATACAGTCAAGCTTAGGTTGAAGTAATTTTTTATGCCTGTGTTGTGGAACAAACCAATAGAAAGTCCAAACAAGTCACAATGCGATATTGTTGTGAGGCTGGTGAACTGCAGTTGTGATGTTCAAGAACAGATTTTTTTGCTTTTCATCATGTTAGCCAAACTGGAACCACTGCTGCTTGATTCACTGTACTAAGTGGTGTGCTTCAGAATTATGGTGGTGCTTCCGTTTTGGCAGGATAATTAAATAGTCTGTGAGCTAAGGTTCATGAATTTGTCCCCCTCCCTCAAGCTCCTTTTTACTCACTGCTTTGCACATTGTTTAGTTTTGCAGCAGAGCTGTTCTTGTATAATACCAGAAATGAGCATTTCCTCCACACTTTAGGATATTGTTGCTTTCTTTCACAGGTCTTCCAAATCCACAGCAGTTCTGGCAGTATTACTGGTAAATGCATTCATTCAAACAGTGTAACAAGATGAAACTGTAACGTCAGAACAACATGTGTTAATGGAAAGTCCAGGATGGAATCATGCCGATATCTTAAAAAAGACAGATTGCTACTCACAATGTAAAGGAGACGTTGAGTCCCAGATGGGCACAACAAAAAGACTGCTATACATTAGAGCTTTTGGCCAAAGTGCTTTCTTCCAAAGTAGAAAACACACACACATTCATACAAGCACAGCTCACATAAAGATGACTACTGTCTCAGGCTGCTGAGGCCGGACTGCATACAGCAATTGACGCGTGGCAGGAGAAGCAATAGGGGTGCTAGGGCTAAGGAGGAGGATGGGATGGGAAGGGTGAGAAAGAGTAGTGTAGAGATGGGAGAAGGTGTAGTGTTGCTTGTGGGAGTGTGCGGGGTTGCGTTGGGGACAGGGTAGAGCTGCTAGGTGCAGCAGGGGGTTTGAAGAGAAAGGCGGGTGGGGTGGTGGTGTAAGCGAAGTAAAGGAGAGAAGTAGAGCATAAGAAAAAGACTATTGAGTACATTAGTGGAAAGAAGGCTGCGTAGTGCTGGAGTGGGAGCAGGGAAGGTAGAGTTCTCACATGTTCAGTTCAAAAACGATGGTGGTGTTAGGAAGGATCCAAATGGTGCAGGCTGTGAAGCAGTCATTGAAGTGCAGCATGTTTTTTTGGGCAGCATGTTCAGCAAGGGAGTGGTCCAGCTGCATCATGACTACAGTTAGTCAGTGACCATTCATGTGGGCAGAACATTTGTTGGTTGTCCTCCCCACACAGAAAGTGGCACAGTGGTGGCAAGTTACTTTGTAGATCACATGACTGCTTTCACAGGTAGCACTGTGTTGATGAGATAGGTGATGCCTGTGGCAGGACTGGAGTAGGTGGTGGTGGGAGTATGTATGGGACAAGCTTTGCATCTAGATCTGTTGCAGGGATAAGATCCATGGGGCAAGGGGTTGGGAGCAAGTGTGGAGTAGGATATTGCAAAGGTTCTGTGGGTGTTAGAATACCACTGTGGGAGGGTGGGAAGTATAGAGGGTGGGATGTTCCTCATTTCAGAGCACAGGTAGTGATAACCCTGGTGGAGAATGTGATTCAATTGCTGCAGTCCTGGGTGGTTCTGAGTCACGAAGGTAGTGCTCCTTTGTGGCCGTACAGTACGAATGTGAGAGCTGATAGAGGACCGGAGAGACAACACATGGAAGATCTGTTTTTGTACACATTTGGAATGGTAATTTCGGTCTGTGGAGGCCTCAGTTGAGACCCGGGGTATATTTGTAGAGATTCCTTGTCACAATAGATGTGATGGCCGTGAGTGGCTAGGCTGTATGGATGGGAGTTCTTGGTCTGGAATGGGTGGCAACTGTCGAATTGGAGGTATTGCTGGTGGTTGGTAGGTTTGATATGGTTGGTATCTTTCACATAGGAGGGTAGGCTGTGAGTAACAGACTGAAGGTGTTGGTCTATGAGAGCAGAGATTCTCTCAATGGATGTACAGTAATCAGCCATGATGGAACGTCCTACATGGTTGGGTTTATGGACTTCGGGAAGCATGTAGAAGGCAGGAGTTTGGGGAGTGGTAGGGTTGAGAAGAGAGAGACTCAGGGAGAGGTTCTGGGATGGGCCTTAGGATTTGAGTAGAGACTGGAAATCCTGTTGGATTTCTGGAAAGGGGTCACTGTGCCAGGGTTTGTAGGTGGATGAATCTGACACTGGCAGAGACGCTCCACCAGATAATCCCTGCAGTTCAAAACCACTGTGGTGAAGCCTTTATTAGCAGGTAGGATTATAAGGTCAGGATCAGATTTTAGACGGTGGGTTGCTGTTTGTTCTGTCAATGTAAGGTTAGTTTCCATGTTGGGGCATTTGGGCAATGATGCTGAGGCAATATTTGAGGTTAAGAAATCCTGGAATGTTAATAGAGGGGGGAGGGAGGCAGGGATTAAGGGGCAGCGGGGATTCATCACATTTGGATAAAGGAGTGAACTGAGTCAGGCAGTGTATAATGTTGGCTTTGGGCTGTGTCAGACTGGTAGGTTTGGTGGTGCTAAAGTGTTTCCATTGCAGGGACTGGGAGAAGGGGAGAAGGTCTTGAACAAGTCCAGCATGATTGGGTTTAGATGTGGGACAAAAATTAAGGCCCTGTGAGAAGCATGGATACTTCTGTTTGGTTAAGGCTTTTGGAGGAAAGGTCCATACTGTGTTTTGGGTCTGTTTAGGTTCTGGATTCTGTATGGTGGTAGGAGAGAATTTTTGAGGGTGTGGTAAATGTAGTAGATCTGCGAGGCAGAATTTGTTGGCTGTGAAGAAGGGATGTGGGAAGGTTTTGGGGGCTCGTCTTTTGAGACGACCTTGAGCATGCTGCTCCATTTCCAGGAAGGCAAGAGTTTCTGTGTGAGAGATGGTATGCAGGAATTTGGAATTGCAGAGCAAGAGAATTTTGCATATGGAGAGAAGGTAGTGCAAGGACGTTTTGGCTTGGTCTATGTGGTTTTGGAGGACTAGGTTATTGAGGGCTATGGACTGGCAGAATTTCAACAGTTAGAGGTGGAAGAAGAGTTGCAGCCAGAGATGGATAATTTAATGGGGAGGTCATTTGGGGGATTCCACAGGCTAGGCAACAGTGCAGAAACAGTATGTAGGACTGGGTTCTGGCTAGTGATAAGGAAACTGTACTGGATTGGGGCTCATGAAAATATGCAAAATACATAAAAATACCCGGGAAAATTCACTAAAAGAGCAGAAAGGATGAAGTATGCGGAATGTAAGTGAAACTTGATGGTATAGAGCTGATAATGAAAGGTGAAGATGAAATAAAATTGATGTGAGAACAAAATGATATCAAAGAGAAAAAAAAATAAAAATAAAAAGACGATAATATGAGATGCAGGTCAGTGGTTGAATATGAGTGAAGTGTGAAGAGAGGGGACAGCACATATAGATGACTTAGGTGAGGTTGGTATGTGTGTGATGGAATAAGGGAAGATAAAGGGACTTGGGGGGGGGGGGGGGGAGTGAGTTTATAGGTGGAGGTTCAATAAGTTCATGTGGTACAGTAAGGTACAGAAAATAACATTCAAAAAAGTAATTGAGAGTGAAGGAGGAAGAGTGATTAATTTGAAGATCTAAGACCAATTATATTGGCGGGAATAATGCCAAACATGCGATGCTACGCCAGCAGTCAGTGCGGTCACAATAGCCACATGTTGTGAATGGACAAAATGGTTGATACATTGTGGCTCACAAGTCAGAGCTTGTATTGTTTGGAGGCAACAGGTAAAACACAGGGAAGAAGACCAAGAAAAGATGGACCCTGAGTAAAGTAATGTGTTAGAGAATAAGAACAAAGAAAAATAGCACTGGATTGCAGCATGGAAGGAAAGCCACAGTTAGGTGAAATCAAACAATGGAAGATAGAGGATGAAGTAACGACAATATTATTCCTGCATCCAATCTCTCACATTGAAACTTGTGCCATCCAAGAAGTAGAGCAGCATGCACATTGCCACCTTAAAAATCTCTCCAACCTGTTCACCTCCTACTCCCGCCTTGGACTTCAACTGTCCTCCACCTCTACAGCAGCCTCCAGACCTCACCCACATCCCATCACACCCTACAAACCTGCCTCCCAGATTTACTACATTTACCACATCCTCAGAAACTCTCTTCCACTGCCATACAGAATCCAGAACCTAAACAGACCAAAAACACAGTATGGACCTTTCCTCTAAAAGTGTTAATCCTACAGAAGTATCAGTGCTTTCCAGTGGGCCTTAAATTCTGCTCCACTCTCAAAATTCATTCATGCTGGACTTGTTACAGACCTTCTCTCCTTCTCCAAGACCCTACAGTGGAAAACACTTTTTCACTACCAACCCTCCCAATCAGACTCAACCCAAAGCCAATGTTGAAACCTGCCTAACCCTTTCACTCCTCCATCCAACTGTGATACACCCCCACTGCCGCCAATTAACCCCTGTTAACATTCCAGACTTTCTTATCCTTAAACTTTGCCTCACCATCATTCCCAACATCCTTAACATGGAATCTAACCTTATATCCACAGAAAGAACTGCAATCCAACACCTAAAAACTGATCCTCACCTTATAATCTTACCGTCAAAAAAAGACTCCCCCACTGTGCTTTTGAAGTGCAGGCATCATCTGGTGGAGGGACTCCACCAGCTGTCACATTTGTCCACATACAAACCCTGTCACAGTGACCACGTTTCAGAAATCCAGCAGGATCTCCAGTCCCTCCTCAAATCTATAGGCCCATCCTGGAACCTCTCCCCTGAATCTCTCTCTCCTCACCCCTACCAATCCCTGCACAACTACCTTCTTCATGCTTCATAAAGTTCATAAACCAAACTATGCTGAGTGCCCCATTGTGGCTGATTACTGTGCCACCACTGAGATAATCTCTGCTCTTTCATAACCCACCCTCTTGTGTAAAAGAGGCCAACCATTTTCTCCACCAACTCTCCACAGTTCCTGTTGCTAACTGTTCCTGTTGCTACTTGTCACTATTGATGCCACCTCCTTCTAAACAAGATCCCTGATGACCATGGCTTTGCTGCTATTGAACACTATCTTCCCCATGTGACTCCAAACCAGCAATGTCCTTCATGGTACCATGTCCAATTATATCCTCACCCACAATTACTTCTCCTTTGAAGGCATCACCTACAAACAAATCTGTGGTACAGCAATGGGCACCCACACTGAACTATCCTGTGCCAGTCTGTTCATGGGTCATGTAAAGGAATTATTGAGGGTCCTAACCCCTCACCTATTTCATATTCATTGATGACATTTTCGTGATCTGGAATGAGGGTGAGAATATCCTATTCACATTCCTCCAGAACTCCAGAGCCTCAACACCTTCTCTCCCTTTGCTTCACCTGGTACTCATCAATCAAACAACACAAGGTACATATGACCGGGACAGCTGGGAAATATGGGAAGAACACTATAATTTTTTCATTCAGAAAAAACCTGCGAATTTTTTAGAATTCCAGGTTTTCTCTGTTTTAGTTTTCAATTAATTTTTTGTAATATTCACTGGTAAGAACTGACACTCTAATGAAGAATTTTACTTTAGCAGAAAAATACTGTAGCAGTAAAACATAAACAAGAGAATAATACCAAAGTAAAACTTAAGTTGCAAAGAAAATGCACCATTTACAAAAATAAATAAATAAATAAAAAACACAGTGCACACACAAGTGTCTGCCGACAACAAGATGTGTCGAAGGCTTTAGGACAAAAACTATGCAATGCTCTGTAACAACAAACTGTTTTTGATGAGTGTGATGTCACAACTGTTTACGTTTCTAACAGGTCACAGGAAAATATTGTGAATGGTGGTTTGAGAAGTTATTTTTAAAGTAAGTTTATTTTTACTCGAGATGAATTATGTTACCTGTGAGAGTGTTGGGCTCTCATTCAAAACTTAACACTTTGCAGAGCATCCACTTAGAAAATTCCGGGCCCAGAAGACCAGCCATTTAAGTCATTATTCAAAATTTTACTGGCAGATCTGTTTTTGATGTATCTATATGTGCTAAAACAGACCAATCTTCAATGTTAGTTTTATTTTAGTTCTTTCGTTGATTACAAATTTAGCAATAATTATGGCAAAAAGTACAATTATCCTTAGGAAAACGGGGTCAAGGGGGTCGCAAGGTGAGTTCTTGAGCAATTTGTCACATAATTGGCTTTTCTAGGAAAAAGTTGAAGTGCTCGCCAGAACATGTACTCAGCCAGGTAACCCACAAAATGTTTGTTGCTCAGCAATGAAATTTATAATCGTGCTTGTGAAAAATGTGCAGCTGCTGCAATTGAAGCAGTACTCTTAGGACCCTGCATAACCACATGTTCAGAAAAAAAGAAAAAAAAATTGGCAACCAATATTATATGTGAAATCTTAGCTCTTCTTGTAGCTATACTGTATATATACAGATCAGTCAGAACGATATGATCACTGACCTACTGTAGATTTAAACCCGTCCAGTGATAATAGCATCTCTTGGCAGGGAATGACTGCTAGTCAGATACATGCATGGTGCATGCAGTATCAGTGAATGTGTAAACTGTGTAAACTGTGGAAAGTGCAGGATGTATCTGAGTTTGACAGAGGGCAGATTATGATGGCCCAGAGGCTCAGCATTTTGGAAACTGCGTAAGTTGTTGGGTGTTTGAGGAGTGCTGAGGTGAGTGTCTTCAGCATGTGATGAAACCAAGGTGAAATCGTGTCCAGACCTCGTGGGGTTGGGTGGCCTCTCCTCATTACAGATGTTGGATGTTGCAGGCTGGGCAGATTGGTAAAACAGGACGGACAGTGAACTGTGGCAGTAGTAACATCAGACTTTTATGCTGGCAGTATACAAGTGTAATTGAAAACACTGTGCACTGAACACCCCTGAAGATGGGTTTCTGCAGCCGACAACCTGTGTATGTGCCAATGTTAACAGCACGACGTCGGCAACTACATCTGAAGTGGGCATTTAACTATTGCCACTGTACTTCTGCACAGTGGCAGAGCATTGCATGGACTGATGAATCCCAGTACCTTCTTCATTGTGTCTATGGGAGGGTGTGAATCTGTCATCTTCCAGGGGAGCAGTGCCTTAACACTTGTGCTGTGGGACAGAGACAATCTTGTGGCAGCTCATTTATGCTCTGGGGAACATTCATGTGCGCATCCGTGGCTCCAGTGAAGATCCTGCAAGGCACCCTGATGGCCAAGGAGTATCGTATACTGCTTACAGACCATGTACACCCCTTCATGATGATCATGTTTCTTGACGGTAGTGGCATTCTTCCAGAAGAAAATGTGCCATGTCACAAGGCCAGGAGTGTGAAGATTGGTTTGGGGAACACAGTCGCAAGTTCCAGTTGATGTGCTGGCCCCCCAGCATGCCAGATCTCAACCCAATCATACAATTTGGGATGTGATTAAACATGGCGTCAGAGCTCATCACTCCCCTCCCCAGAATATACAATAATTAGGTGACTTCTGTGTGTAGATGTGGTGCCAAATCCATCCAGTGACATACCAAGGCCTCATTTCTTGCATGCCACAATGTGTCACCACTGTTATACTTGCCAAAAATGTAAATACAGGCTGTTAGGTAGGTGGTCATAATGTTCTGGGTGATCAATGTATATTAATTTAAACCCATTAACTTCTCCTATTTGTGTTCCTGATACTTAACAGTAATGTTCTTGGCTAACAACATCACATGTCATGTGTTCTGAATATCTGCTGTCAATAGCTAGTGAGATCATATGACATGAGCTATGATTGGCTGACAAAAGCGCTTCACATGAGGTCTCAGTTTCAGTGCTTCAGATGCTACTGTGCTGTATGTGGTGGAATTTGTATTTATACTTTCATAATAGAAAAAATATGCAGTGTACTTGTTGCCATGCATCAAAGATCTTTACGAAACATGTTGCTTCAAAGATCTTTACGAAAGATGTTGTTTTTTGCTGATTTTTCTTCCGTAAAGTGCCGGGAAGCTCTACACTGTCACATAAGACTTTTACCATTAAAAGGATTGATAAGTTTTACAGCTCTGAGGGAAATTATATTGTGACATAAAAAATATGTACCTTCACCCAGGGTATAGTTTGTTTTCACTCAGGAAAAAGTGTATTTTTAACAGGGAAATCTGTTTTTTTTTAATTGTCTGCATGCACATCCTTCTCCATTCTAAGATGTCCCTTCTGTACAGCCTAGCCACTTGTGGCCATCACATCTGTAGCGACAATCAATCCCTGTCTAAATATAACAAAGGTCTCACTGAGGCCTCCATAGACTGAAATTACTACCCCAGTGTTGTATAGGAAGAGAACTTCTGTGCCTTGTCTCTCCAGTTATCTACCACCTACCACATACACACTGTGGCCACAAAGGAGCACTCTCCTCATCCCTCAGTACCACTCAGGGCTGGAGCAATCATGTTCTCTGCTAGGGCTTCAACTACCTCTCATCACACCCTGAAATGAGGAATATCCTACCCACTATCCTTCCCACTGCTCCCCCAGTGATATATTGCCACCCGACAAATGACGCAGTATTCTTGTACATCCCTACTCCACTCCTGCTCCCAAAGCCTTTGCTCTTATAGCTGCAATAGACCTCGAGGCAAGACCTGTCCCATACATCCTCCCACCACCACCTACTCCAGTCCAGTCACAGTCATCACCTATCCCATCAAAGGCCAGGCTACCTGTGATCTGGAAACTAAGCTGCAACCACTTCGCGATTTTCTGCATGGACATGATAATCACCAAACTGCCTGTCCATGTGAATGGCCACCAGCAAATTGTAGCCAAGAGAAAGCTGTATCACCCACTTGCTTGACATGCTGCCCAGCACAATGTGTTTCACTTCAGTGTTTGCTTCATAGCCTGTGCCATCTGGATCCTTCCTATTAATACCAGCTTTTCTGAATTGTGCTGGTCAGAACTCTGCCTTCAGTATACCCTATGTTCCCATAATCCCCCTGACCTCAACCTTTGCTAATCCCTATCCTTCACCTACCTGTCCCCTTTCCTGCTCCAACTCCAGCACTGCACAGCCTTCTATTCCACCAGCTCACCCATTAGTCTATTTTCCTTCCCCTCCTTTTCCATTTCACTTCTCTTCCGTAACACCCCTCCCCCTGTCCTCCTCCTGACAACTATCTCTCTTCAAAACTCCCAACTGCACCTAGTGGTCTACCCTGTTGCCACCACATTCTTGCACATTCCCACAAGCAGCATACACCTTCTCCCAACCCTACACTGCTTTCCTTCCCTTTTCCCTGTCCCATCCTCCTCCTTAGCCCCACCACCCACTGATTGTTCCTTCCATCAGGCACAATTGCTGTACACTTCCAGCCTACACTTCCAGCCACAGTGGCCAGAGGCAGTGGTTTTGTGTGTGTGTATGTGTGTGGGGGCGGGGGGGGGGGCTGTTAGAAGAAAGCCTTTTGGTTTGAAAACTCTAATGTGTAGCAGCCTTTTCGTTGTGCCTGTCTGTGACTCATTGTCTCCTCCATATGGTGAGTAATGATCTGTCCTTTCCATAATATTGTACAATAATATTTGCCATTCATGAAAACTGTTCAGGCCTAACTGAGGTTTCAAATGGAATAATTGACAGTCCAGGCTCTAGTATAACGATTACAAGGGAAGCACGTGGTTTAAAAAATAGCAACTTTGTTTTCTTTTCTATATTTTTAAAGACTGAACTGTTTCTCAATATTCTTCAGGAAAAAACCAGTTCTGCAGCAATGCTGTCTTAGGATTCTTGGCTTACATGAAAAGCTTATAAATTGATTGACTTTTTAAATTCCACAAAACACTCGACTAATTCATAACCTGAAGCTTCCACGAATAGAGTTGAAATGATGGATGTGTGAAGTGGTGTAACCCATTGATGTCAAAAGACAAACAGCTGTACATCAAGGTACTGGATAATATTGTAACACAACTGGAAACAAGATTTTCACATTTGATATCTACATTTGCATCTGTGTCTATACTTGCAAACCATCCTGAAGTGCATGGCAGAGTGTACATCCCATTGTACCAGTTATCAGGGTTTCTTCCCATCCCATTCACATATGGACCTCAGGAAGAACGATTGTCTGAATGCCTCTGTGTGTGATGTAATTATTCTAATCTTATCTTCACACTCCCTATATAAGCGATAAATGTGGGTTTAGTATACTAATATTCCTAGAGTCATCATTGAAAGTCGGTTCCTGAAAATTTTGTTAATAGACTTTCTCAGGAAAGTTTAAATCTATCTTCAGGTGTCTGCCAGTTCAGTTTCTTCTGTATCTCTGTGACATTCTCCCACGGATGAAACAAACCTGCAAACATTCGTCATGTCCTTCTCTGTGTACATTCAATATCCCCTGTTAGTGCTACTTGGTACAGGTCCCACACATGTGAGCAGTATTCTAGAACTGGTCACACTGGCGATTTGTAAGCAATCTCCTTTGTAGGTTAATTCTACATCCCCAGTATCCTACCAATAAACTGAAGACTACCACCTGCTTTACTCATGACTGAGTCGAGGTGATCATTCCATTTCATATCCCTACAAAGTGTGGAATGTCAGATCCCTTAATCGGGCAGGTAGGTTAGAAAATTTAAAAAGGGAAATGGATAGGTTGAAGTTACGTATAGTGGGAATTAGTGAAGTTCGGTGGCAGGAGGAACAAGACTTTTGGTCAGGTGAATACAGGGTTATAAATACAAAATCAAATATGGGTAATGCAGGAGTAGGTTTAATAATGAATAAAAAAATAGGAGCGCGGGTAAACTACTACCAACAGCATAGTGAACGCATTATTGTGGCCAAGATAGACAGGAAGCCCATGCCTACTACAGTAGTACAAGTTTATATGCCAACTAGCTCTGCAGATGATGAAGAAATTGATGAAATGTATGATGAGATAAAAGAAATTTTTCAGGTAGTGAAGGGAGACAAAAATTTAATAGTCATGGGTGACTGGAATTCGAGAGTAGGAAAAGGGAGAGAAGGAAACATAGTGGGGGAATATGGATTGGGGGAGAGAAATGAAAGAGGAAGCCGTCTGGTAGAATTTTGCACAGAGCATAACTTAATCATAGCTATCACTTGGTTCAAGAATCATAAAAGAAGGTTGTATACATGGAAGAATCCTGGAGATACTAGAAGGTATCAGATAGATTATATAATGGTAAGACAGAGATTTAGGAACCAGGTTTTAAATTGTAAGACATTTCCAGGGGCAGATGTGGACTCTGACCACAATCTATTGGTTATGAACTGTAGATTAAAACTGATGAAACTGCAAAAAGGTGGGAATTTAAGGAGATGGGATCTGGATAAACTGTCTAAACCAAAGGTTGTACAGAGTTTCAGGGAGAGCATAAGGGAACAACTGACAGGAATGGGGGAAAGAAATACAGTAGAAGAATAATGGGTAGCTCTGAGGGATGAAGTAGTGAAGGCAGCAGAGGATCAAGTAGGTAAAAAGACAAGGGCTAGTAGAAATCCTTGGGTAACAGAAGAAATATTGAATTTGATTGATGAAAGGAGAAAATATAAAAATGCAGTAAATGAAGCGGGCAAAAGGGAGTACAAATGTCTCAAAAATGAGATCGACAGGAAGTGCAAAACGGCTAAGTAGGGATGGCTAGAGAACAAATGTAAGGATGTATAGGCTTATCTCACTAGGGGCAAAATAGATACTGCCTACAGGAAAATTAAAGAGACCTTTGGAGAAAAGAGAGCCTCTTGTATGAATATCAAGAGCTCAGATGGAAACCAAGTTCTAAGCAAAGAAGGGAAAGCAGAAAGGTGGAAGGAGTATATAGAGGGTCTATACAAGGGCGATGTACTTGAGGACAATATTATGGAAATGGAAGAGGATGTAGATGAAGATGAAATGGGAGATACAATACTGCGTGAAGAGTTTGACAGAGCATTGAAAAACCTGAGTCAAAACAAGGCCCTGGGAGTAGACAACATTCCATTGGAACTACTGATGGCCTTGGGAGAGCCAGTCCTGACAAAACTCTACTATCTGGTGAGCATGATGTACGAGACAGGCGAAATACCCTCAGACTTCAACAAGAATATAATAATTCCAATCCCAAAGAAAGCAGGTGTTGACAGATGTGAAAATTACCGAACCATCAGCTTAATAAGTCACAGCTGCAAAATACTAATGTGAATTCTTTACAGACGAATGGAAAAAGTGGTAGAAGCCGACCTCGGCGAAGATCAGTTTGGATTCCGCAGGAATGTTGGAACACGTGAGGCAATACTGACCCTACGACATATCTTAGAAAATAGATTAAGGAAAGGCAAACCTACATTTCTAGCATTTGTAGACTTAGAGAAAGCTTTTGACAATGTTGACTGGAATACTCTCTTTCAAATTCTAAATGTGGCAGAGATAAAATACAGGGAGCGAAAGGCTATTTACAATTTGTACAGAAACCAGATGGCAGTTATAAGAGTCAAAGGGAAGCAGCGGTTGGGACGGGAGTGGGACAGGGTTGTAGCCTGTCCCCGATGTTATTCAATCTGTATATTGAGCAAGTTGTAAAGGAAACAAAAGAAAAATTCGGAGTAGGTATTAAAGTCCATGGAGAAGAAATAAAAACGATGATGTTAGCCGATGACGTAATTCTGTCAGAGACAGCAAAGGACTTGGAAGAGCAGTTGAACGGAATGGATAGTGTCTTGAAAGGAGGATATAAGATGAATACCAACAAAAGCAAAACTAGGATAATGGAATGTAGTCGAATTAAGCCGGGTGATGATGAGGGAATTAGATTAGGAAATGAGACACTTAAAGTAGTAAAGGAGTTTAGCTATTTGGGGAGCAAAATAACTGATGATGGTCGAAGTAGAGAGGATATAAAACGTAGACTGGCAATGGCAAGGAAAGCGTTTCTGAAGAAGATAAATTTGTTAACATTTAGTATAGATTTGGGTGTCAGGAAGTCGTTTCTGAAAGTATTTGTATGGAGTGTAGCCATGTATGGAAGTGAAACATGGACAATAAATAGTTTGGACATGAAGAGAATAGAAGCTTTTGAAATGTGGTGCTACAGAAGAATGCTGAAGATTAGATGGGTAGATCACATAACTAATGAGGAGGTGTTGAATAGAATTGGGAAGAAAAGGAGTTTGTGGCACAACTTGACAAGAAGAAGGGACCGGCTGGTAGGACATGTTCTGAGGCATCAAGGGATCACAAATTTAGAATTGGAGGGCAGCGTGGAGGGTAAAAATCATAGAGACCAAGAGATGAATACACTAAGGAGATTCAGGAGGATGTAGGTTGCAGTAAGTACTGGGAGATGAAGAAGCTTGCACAGGATAGAGTAGCATGGAGAGCTGCATCAAACCAGTCTCAGGACTGAAGACAACAACAAAAACAACAACACAAAGTGTTACACCCAGGTATTTACATGAGTTGGCCAATTCTACCTATGATTCATTGATATTGTAGTCATAGGATACTATTTTCTTTTCTTTTAATTAAGTGCACAGTTTTACATTTTCGAACACTTAAAGCAAGTCTTTGCACCACTTTGAAATCTTATCAAGATCTGACTGAATATTTATCCAGCTTCTTTCACACAGTATTTCATTGTAGGTAACTGCTTCATTTGCAGAAAGTCTTAGGTTACTATTGATACTGCCTGCAAGGTCATTAATATACAGCATGAGCAGCAAGGGCCCCAATACACTTCTGTGGGGCACACACAAATTTACTTCTATATTTGATGATGACTCTTCATCCAAGATAACATGCTGTGTCCTCCCTACGAAAAAGTCCTCAGTCCAGTCACAAATTTCACTTGACACCCCATATTATTCTACTTGTGACAATAAGCATAAGTTTGGTACTGTGTCTAATGCTTTTCAGAAACCAATAAATACTGCATCTGCCTCACTGCATTCATCCAAAGGCTTCAGTATATCATGTGAGCACAGTGTAAATTAGGTTGTTTTTGGAATCGACACTGGTTTGCATGGAGGATGTCATTCTATATGAAGAACCTCGTTAAGTTTGAGCTCAGAATACATTCCAAGATTCTACAAGAAGTCGATGTCATGGATAGGGGATGGTGATAAACTGCTCCTTCTAAAATTATGCAGTACTGCTCAGTTCACCAGTAATGTAGAGCATTTCCTTGTAGACAGTGATGATTCATTATTACCAATATATGGCACATCCTTCAGTCACTTGCAGCTGCTTTTAGAACTTGAGCTCTTTCTTGTACCCAAATTGAAAACCATTACTGCAAATACTTGAAAGCTCAGACACATGGTACGATGTCGTGGAAAGATTCACAAAGAAGAATGATCATTGAATGAACTGGTTTTACAAGTAATGTTACTCAAATGCCCAGTCTACCGATTTGTTTGTAAATAAAAAATGAGTGGTGTTATTATTAATATTGTTATTGTTATTAGCAGCAGTAGTCCTTGTGGTGGTGTTGGTGGTGGTCATCATTCTCATTAGGAACACTATGTATGCTTATGTTAAAAGGGAAAGAATTGTGATATTTCAATGTGTTTCCTAGCTTCCCAAGAATTTAGGCCCATGATCCACCCCTGTGAGAAAGTGCTAGTGGGAGAGAAAGAGAGAGGAGACAGTGAGAAAGTGCCAGTGAAAGAGAGAGGGATGACTATAGTAGCAGTGGGACCCAAAGAGAGAAGTGACAGTGATTGTCAGTTAGAAACAGTGACAGTAGAAGAGAAAGAGAGAGATCAATGAAGACAATAGCAGTGGGAGCCAAAGAGACAGTGGAAATGAAAAAGAGAGGTGAGTGGAGACCATACATAGGCTTGGGGGGTGTGGGTGCCTGGACAGAGATGTTGGCAATTGGAGAGAAAAATAATGGGACAAAGACGATGACAGTTTGACAGGGAGACAGAAAATGGTAGAGGAGACAGTGATAAGGAGGAGTGAGAGGAGAAAGGGATCAGGACTGGAACAGTGGGAGACAGCCAGGAGGAAGTGCCAATGTGAGGAAAAGGAGACAGTGGCAGAGAGACATCTATAGACAGTGACAGTGATATGCTGAGTATGAGGACTTCACCACAAAGAGAGGGACTGGATAAAATAATTTAGGATGTTCTGCAGTAAAAAGGTTTCCATTCCAAAATTTTTGGTGAAGATGGAGCTCTTTCCCCTTCCGTCTGCCTTTTAAAGTGGAGCGTATTTGCCTTTTTGTGGCCTGTGAGAAGCACTTTCAGCTAAATTTAATTTAATTTAATTTAATTCAATTTAATTTTTTTACGGTTGTAGATACATGTCTGCAACCCTGATACACATTGAAATCTCAGAGCCACAGTTCCATAGTATGCTGTCCATTGATAAAATGTAATATCATGCAGTAATTTGTTTTCTATATTTGATGGGGAACGACACTGCAACAATCCATGCTGATTTTTCCTTCTTTGGGCACCTCAGTCACATAGTAGTTTTTGAATGAAATTTCCAGCATTTGACTGTATTTTTAATAATCATTTGTTTCACACTATCACAATCAGATAGAAAAGCTGAAATGTAAAAAGTGAAAATCAGTCATGCAGCAGTTTTCAGCTTCTTTCATGAAACTTTCAACATGACATAGATTGATGCCCGCTTTGTTCCACCCTTCCAAAATGCCCACCAAATTGAGGCAGCAGTGGAAATGTTGCAGCTGTGTAAGGTCACTCCAGATACCTTCTTTAGCCACACAATTGCCACAAGAGAATTGTGGTTGTATCATTATGGAGTCATGACTGGCAAAAAAGGTGAAGACACAACCATCAAGGTGATGCTGTTTGTTGGGGCTGTCATGGTATGGTGCTGACAGGTTATGCTCACAACGTGTAAACTGTCGCAGTACCAGACATACATAGTTCAGAGAAGATGCTATTGGGGTAGAAGATCCAGATGGCATAGACTGCAGAGCAGTCAAGCACATTGTGCTTAGCAGCGTATTCCACAAATGGATGGACAACTCTGCTCTTGGCCACAATTTGTTGATGACCATTCATCTTGGGGTACACCTAGTAGGTAGTCATGCATAAATGCAAAAATACAACGGAACAAATATATCAATGATTGGTTTCACTGGTGGCTCTAATTCTGATAGGGTGCAGTACACGTGCAACGGTAGTGAAAATATGGTGTAGTGGATGGGTGCATGGGATTCAATCCTGCTATCCTAGTGGTCTTAGTCCCTCTAGTCCCTGCCACACAGTTACCTCCACTCCTGTCCCCATGACCACCACTTAATTCTGTCAGTCTACACTCACACTTCCTTCTCTGCTTTCTCTCCCATTCTCTGTCCTGCCTGCCTCTCCCAATCCATTCCCTCACTGTACACTATGCAACACACAACTTCTCCTGCTGAGGGTATGCCTTTGATAGGACTGGAGTAGGATCTGCTATGTAAGTGCAAAGAACATGTTTTGCATCAAGGTCCACCACAGGGGTATGGTTAGTGTGGTAAGGGATTAGGAGTAAGCATGGATGGACCGGGATGTTTCTTAGATTGTGTAGGCAGTGGAATACCGCTTCTGGAGAGGTCCAAAGGGTTCAAAATATGATGTTCCTCATGGGCATTGTGACAGATATTTTAGGCTCTGGGAAAGGATGTAGTTAAGTTGTTCCAGTCCACGATGAAACAGGGTACTGAAGAGGATGCTCCTTTGCTACTGGTTCACAGGTACAGTTGTAAGGTCATCAGACCAAAAGATTATCAGTATTTTCTGATTTGTTTATCTGCCTACAGACAATCCAATGCTTCTACTATATGGTGGAATGTTACCTTTACTCTTTCCATTTTTTGTATTACATCCAGGTCTTTCTATTATCGCAACTGTAAATATTTTGTGTTATTGTAGCATTACTTTAAATAACAGATTTTATTTTGTTTTCAGTGGGAGATTTACTTGTATAATTTGATTTATATTATTTAAATCAGAGCTTTTGGCCAGTTTGGATTCGTGTTGTATAAATTTTCTACTATCACATTGATTTTAGGGCTCAACTCCTGTACTGAACTGGCAAACAAGATTGGACATTGCTCTTGGTACATCAAGAGGAATCTTGTATCTGCATACTGCATTTGAGAAGCCTCTGGTTCACAGGGATATAAAAAGTGCAAATATTTTGCTGAACGACAGTTTGCAAGCCAAAGTAAGTGAATGGAAATTCTCTAGTAGTTGCTGAGTTGCATTCCCAGATCACTTAAACTACAGACCTTTAGACATTTTAAAGTATTTAGGTTCCGTGCTGTGACTCATTAGGGAAATTATAATGCAACTGGAAAGAAAAAAAAAATCTACTCACCAAGTGGCAGCAGGAGAACACACATATAGAGGTGTTAAAATTAGCAACCTTTCAGAGCCAGTGGTTCCTTTTTCTGAAGGGAGTGAAGGGGGAAGAAGAGGGGTGAAGGAAAAGGACTGGTGAGGTCTGCCAGTCCTTTTCCTTCATCCCTCTTCCTTCCTCTTCTACCCTTCTGCTAGAAGGAGCCATGAAAGCTCGCAAATTTTAATAACTTTTTATGTGTGTTCTGGGGGACACTGCAGGAGCCTCCACGAAGATTGCGGTCACCACTCGAACAACAAGCAATCGGGCGTCCCCTGGAAACGACCTAGTCGGCCAATCCTGCAAACACCGGAGCACCAAAACCAATTGGTGCATCCGGACACGGAAGAAGAAGAAGAAATGTGTGTTCTTCTGCTGCAGCTTGGTGAATAGATTTTTTTATCCATCCAGTTACATTATATTTTAAAAAATTGAGTATTTTTGTCAACATCAGTAGAGAAATTGGAATGATTTAATAGTTTAAAATGAACTGGATAAAGTTGGTAGTTGCTGACAGTCTGTTAGCTACAAATAAGAAATGCACACTGTAATCCTCTCCATTTTCTTCCACATCTTCATCCAGTGCAAGCTTTTAGTCCACACATTGTCCTCAGTGAGAGACTAAGTTCAAATACGATGCACAGCTGAAAAGATATTTCTATGGTTCAATGGAAATTTCATTAATATCTAAGAGTTGGGGAGCAGGAGGGAGGGTGACTGATGGCTGGGAAGTAGAGGCAGCAAGCTCATGGGATAAGAATCTAGCCCAGTCAAGCTGCAGTGTCAGCACAATATAGTCAGTTGGGGCAATGCAGCCTCACAGCTTTATTTCTGCCAGTACCTCATCTCCTACTTTCCAGACATTACAGAAGTTCTCCTGCATATGTTACAGAACTAGCACTCCTGGAAGAAAGGATATTGCAGATACAGCTTAGCTGCAGCTCGGGGTATGGTTCCCAAACGAATTTTCACTAGTAGCAAACTGTGTGCTGATTTGAAACTTCCTGTCAGATTACAGCTGCATGCTGGAGCAGGACTTGAACCTGAAACTTTTTCCTTTTTGGAGCAAGTGCCATTGAAGCACAACTCATGACCTGCCCTCACAGCTTTACTTCTGCAAATATCTCAGCTCCTTCTTTCTAGAAACACCTCAAGGCTGTGGCTAAGCCATGTCTGTGCAATATCCTTTCTTCCAAGAATGCTAGTCCAGCAAGGTATGCAGGAGAATTACTGTGATGTCTGGGAGGTATAAGATGAGGTACTGGTGGAAGTAGTGCTGTGAGGGCAGGTCATGATTCATGGCTGGTTAGGTCAGTTAGTAGAGAACATGCCCATGTGAAAGGCAAAGATTCCAGGTTCGAATCTTGCCCTGGCATACAGTTATAATCTGCTAGTAAGTTTCAGATCAGCATACACTCTGCTGCAAATTGAAAACTGATCATGGAGTTACCAGTCGTTTCTACACTGAGAGCCAAAGAACCTGGTACACCTGCCTAATATTCTGTAGGGCCTCGCGGCAAACATGCAGAAGCACCGCATCATGACTTGGCATGGACTCAATTAATGTCTGTAGTAGTGCTGGAGGGAATTCACACCATGAATCCTACAAAGCTGTCCACAAATCTGTAAGAGTATGAGGGGATGGAGATCTATTCTAGACAGCACGTTGCAAGGCATCCCAGATATGCTCAATAATTTTCAAGTCTAGGGATTTTGGTGCCCAGCGAAAGTGTTTAAAGTCAGAAGAGTGTTCCTGGAGCCACTCTGTAACAATTCTGGACGTTAGAGGTGTTGCATTGTCCTGCTGGAATTGCCCAAGTCCATCGGAATGCACAGTGGACATGAATGGATACAGGTGATCAGACAGGATGCTTACGTACACTCCTGGAAATGGAAAAAAGAACACATTGACACCGGTGTGTCAGACCCACCATACTTGCTCCGGACACTGTGAGAGGGCTGTACAAGCAATGATCACACGCACGGCACAGCGGACACACCAGGAACCGCGGTGTTGGCCGTCGAATGGCGCTACCTGCGCAGCATTTGTGCACCGCCGCCGTCAGTGTCAGCCAGTTTGCCGTGGCATACGGAGCTCCATCGCAGTCTTTAACACTGGTAGCATGCCGCGACAGCGTGGACGTGAACCGTATGTGCAGTTGACGGACTTTGAGCGAGGGCGTATAGTGGGCATGCGGGAGGCCGGGTGGATGTACCGCCGAATTGCTCAACACGTGGGGCGTGAGGTCTCCACAGTACATCGATGTTGTCGCCAGTGGTCGGCGGAAGGTGCACGTGCCCGTCGACCTAGGACCGGACCGCAGCGACGCACGGATGCACGCCAAGACCGTAGGATCCTACGCAGTGCCGTAGGGGACCGCACCGCCACTTCCCAGCAAATTAGGGACACTGTTGCTCCTGGGGTATCGGCGAGGACCATTCGCAACCGTCTCCATGAAGCTGGGCTACGGTCCCGCACACCGTTAGGCCGTCTTCCGCTCACGCCCCAACATCGTGCAGCCCGCCTCCAGTGGTGTCGCGACAGGCGTGAATGGAGGGACGAATGGAGACGTGTCGTCTTCAGCGATGAGAGTCGCTTCTGCCTTGGTGCCAATGATGGTCGTATGCATGTTTGGCGCCGTGCAGGTGAACGCCACAATCAGGACTGCATACGACCGAGGCACACAGGGCCAACACCCGGCATCATGGTGTGGGGAGCGATCTCCTACACTGGCCGTACACCACTGGTGATCGTCGAGGGGACACTGAATAGTGCACGGTACATCCAAACCGTCATCGAACCCATCGTTCTACCATTCCTAGACCGGCAAGGGAACTTGCTGTTCCAACAGGACAATGCACGTCCGCATGTATCCCGTGCCACCCAACGTACTCTAGAAGGTGTAAGTCAACTACCCTGGCCAGCAAGATCTCCGGATCTGTACCCCATTGAGCATGTTTGGGACTGGATGAAGCGTCGTCTCACGCGGTCTGCACGTCCAGCACGAACGCTGGTCCAACTGAGGCGCCAGGTGGAAATGGCATGGCAAGCCGTTCCACAGGACTACATCCAGCATCTCTACGATCGTCTCCATGGGAGAATAGCAGCCTGCATTGCTGCGAAAGGTGGATATACACTGTACTAGTGCCGACATTGTGCATGCTCTGTTGCCTGTCTCTGTGCCTGTGGTTCTGTCAGTGTGATCATGTGATGTATCTGACCCCAGGAATGTGTCAATAAAGTTTCCCCTTCCTGGGACAATGAATTCATGGTGTTCTTATTTCAATTTCCAGGAGTGTACATGTCACCTGTCAGAGTCATATCTACATGAATCAGGGGTCCCTTATCACTCCAACTGCACACGCCCCACACTATTACAGAGCTTCCACCAGCTTGAATAGTCCCCTGCTGGCATGCAGCGTCCATGGATTCATGAGGTTGTCTCCATACCCATACATCTACATCTACATGACTACTCTGCAATTCACATTTAAGTGCTTGGCAGAGGGTTCGTCAAACCACAATCATACTATCTCTCTACCATTCCACTCCCGAACAGCGCGCGGGAAAAACGAACACCTCAACCTTTTCTGTTTGAGCTCTGGTTTCTCTTATTTTATTTTGATGATCATTCCTACCTATGTAGGTTGGGCTCAACAAAATATTTTCGCATTCGGAAGATAAAGTTGGTGACTGAAATTTTGTAACTAGATCTCGCCGCGACGAAAAACGTCTTTGCTGTAATGACTTCCATCCCAGTTCGCGTATCGTATCTGCCACACTCTCTCCCCTACTACGTGATAATACAAAATGAGCCGCCCCTTTTTGCACCCTTTCGATGTCCTCCGTCAATCCCACCTGGTAAGGATCCCACACCGTGCAGCAATATTCTAACAGAGGACGAACGAGTGTAGTGTAAGCTGTCTCTTTAGTGGACTTGTTGCATCCTTTGGCTCGCCTTCCCCACAATATTATCTATGTGGTCTTTCCAACTGAAGTTGTTCGTAATTTTAACACCCAGGTACTTAGTTGAATTGACAGCCTTGAGAATTGTACTATTTATCGAGAAATCGAATTCCAACGTATTTCTTTTGGAACTCATGTGGATCACCTCACACTTTTCGTTATTTAGCGTCAACTGCCACCTGCCACACCATAAAGCAATCTTTTCTAAATCACTTTGCAACTGATATTGGTCTTCGGATGACCTTACTAGACAGTAAATTACAGCATCATCTGCGAACAACCTAAGAGAACTGCTCAGATTGTCACCCAGGTCATTTACATAGATCAGGAACAGCAGAGGTCCCAGGACGCTTCCCTGGGGAACACCTGATATCACTTCAGTTTTACTCGATGATTTGCCGTCTATTACTACGAACTGCGACCTTTCTGACAGGAAATCACGAAACCAGTTGCACAACTGAGACGATACCCCATACGCCCGCAGCTTAATTAGAAGTCGCTTGTGAGGAATGGTGTCAAAAGCTTTCCGGAAATCTAGAAATACAGAATCAACTTGAGATCCCCTGTCGATAGCGGCCATTACTTTGTGCGAATAAAGAGCTAGCTGCATTGCACAAGAACGATGTTTTCTGAAACCATGCTGATTACGTATCAATAGATCGTTCCCTTCGAGGTGATTCATAATGTTTGAATACAGTATATGCTCCAAAACCCTACTGCAAACCGACGTCAATGATATAGGTCTGTAGTTCAATGGATTACTCCTACTACCCTTCTTAAACACTGGTACGGCCTGCGCAATTTTCCAATCTGTAGGTACAGATCTATCAGTGAGCGAGGGGTTGTATATGAGTGCTAAGTAGGGAGCTGCTGTATCAGCGTAATCTCAAAGGAACCTAATCGGTATACAATCTGGACCTGAAGACTTGCCCTTATCAAGCGATTTGAGTTGCTTCGCAACCCCTAAGGTATCTACTTCTAAGAAACTCATGCTAGCAGCTGTTCGTGTTTCAAATTCTGGAATATTCCATTCATCTTCCCTGGTGAAGGAACTTCAGAAAACTGCGTTCAATAACTCCGCTTTAGCGGCACAGTCGTCGGTAACAGTGCCATCGGCACTGCACAGCGAAGATATTGACTGCGTCTTGCCACTTGTGTACTTTACATACGACCAGAATTTCTTCGGATTTTCTACCGAATTTCGAGACAATGTTTCGTTGTGGAACCTATTAAAGGCATCTCGCATTGAAGTCTGTGCCAAATTTCGCACATCTGTAAATTTTAGCCAATCTTCGGGATTTCGCGTTCTTCTGAACTCCGCATGCTTTTTCCATTGCCTCTGCAACAGCGTTCGAACCTGTTTTGTGTACCATGGGGGATCAGTTCCATCTCTTACCAATTTATGAGCTATGAATCTCTCAATTGCTGTTGCTACTATATCTTTGAATTTGAGCCAGATCTCGTCTACATTTGCATAGTCAGTTCGGAAGGAATGGAGATTGTCTCTTAGGAAGGCTTCTAGTGACTCTTTATCCGATTTTTTAAATAAAATTATTTTGCATTTGTTTCTGGTGGATTTGGAAGAAATGGTATTGAGACTAGCTACAACGACCTTGTGATCACTAATCCCTGTATCAGTCATGATGCTCTCTATCAGCTCTGGATTGTTTGTGGCTAAGAGGTCAAGTGTGTTTTCACAACCATTTACAATTCGCGTGGGTTCGTGGACTAACTGCTCGAAATAATTTTCAGAGAAAGCATTTAGGACAATCTCGGAAGATGTTTTCTGCCTACCACCGGTTTTGAACAAGTTTTTTTGCCAACATATCGAGGGAAGGTGAAGTCCCCACCAACTATAACCGTATGAGTGGGGTATTTATTTGTTACGAGACGCAAATTTTCTCTGAACTATTCCGCAAGTATATCAATGGAGTCTTGGGGTCGGTAGAAGGAGCCAGTTATTAACTATGTTCGGCTGTTAAGTATAACCTCCACCCATATCAATTCGCACGGAGTATCTACTTCAACTTCACTACAAGATAAACCACTACTGACAGACAAAAACACTCCACCACCAGTTCTGCCTAATCTATCTTTCCTGAACACTGTCTGAGACTTTGTAAAAATTTCTGCAGAACTTATTTCAGGCTTTAGCCAGCTTTCTGTACCTATAACGATTTCAGCTTCTGTGCTTTCTATTAGTGCTTGAAGCTCAGGGACTTTCGCAGCACAACTACAATTTACAACTACAATTCCGACTGTTCCTTGATCCAAGCACGTCCTGTATTTGCCATGCACCCTTTGAGATTGCAGCCCACCCCGTACTTTCCCGAGGCCTTCTAACCTAAAAAACCGCCCAGTCCACGCCACACAGCCTCCGCTACCCGTGTAGCCGCCAACTGAGTGTAGTGAACTCCTGACCTATTCAGCGGAACCCGAAACCCCACCACCCTATGGTGCAAGTCAAGGAATCTGCAACCAACACGGTCGCAAAACCGTCTGAGCCTCTGATTCAGACCCTCCACCCGGCTCTGCACCAAAGGTCCGCAGTCGGTTCTGTCAATGATGCTGCAGATGGTGAGCTCTGCCTTCATCTTGTAAGCAAGACCAGCAGCCTTCACCAAATCAGATAGCCACTGGAATCCAGAGAGAATTTCTTCAGATCCAAAGCGACACACGTCATTAGTGCCGACATGTGCCACCACCCGCAGCTGGCTGCACCCTGTGCTCTTCATGGCATCCGGAAGGACCCTTTCCACATCAGTAATGACTCCACCCGGAATGCACACGGAGCCAGAGACAGTGCCTGAAACCTGTTTGTCAGACGCACCGGGGAGGCTTTCTGATCAGCCTCCGGGGACGTCTTTCGCTGCCTGCCACTCGATACAATTAGAAACGAGACTCGTCCGACCAAGCAACATGTTTCCAGTCATCAACAGTCCAATGTCAGTGTTGATGGGCCCAGGTGAGCCATAAAGCCTTGTGCCATGCAGTCATTGAGGGTGCACAAATGGGCCTTTAGCTACAAAAGCCCATATCGATGATGTTTCTTTGAATGGTTCACACGGTAGCACTTGTTGATGGCCCAGCACTGAAATCTGCAGCAATTTGCAGAAGGGTTGCACTTCTGTCACGCTGAACAATTCTCTTCAGTTATTGTTGGTCCCGTTCTTGGAGCATATTTTTCCAGCTGTAGTGATGTCAGAGATTTTATGTTTTACTGGATTCCTGATATTCACATTACACTTGTGAAATGGTCGTATGGGAAAATCCCCACTTCATCGCTACCTTGGAAAAGCTGTGTCCCATCGCTCTTGCAGCAACTATAACACCACATTCAAACTCACTTAAATCTTGATAACCTGCCATTGTAGCAGCAGTAACCAATCCAAAAACTGTGCCAGATACTTGTTGTCTTACATAGATGTTGCCGACCGCAGTGCCTTATTCTGCCTGTTTACATATCTCTGTATTTGAATACAAATTCCTATACCAGTTTCTTTGGTGCTTCAGTATATATGCCTGTTGATGGCTGATGTGCTGTCATCTCTACTCTGTAAATTATTTACAGTCCACCAAGCATTTGCTATTACCATATAAATGACAGTAATGTATCTCCTGATTGCTAGTTAAATTTAGTACCTCCTGCATTGGTAATATTTTCAGTGTTCCAAGGTAATAATTCCCATTCCACAGTGGTCTTTCTAGGGCTACTTAGTTTAATTTCAACATTTTTACAGTTTCCTAAGAGACACAGTGTTTCTAGGTTATTGGTCATTGTTTATGGCTCATTCTTCTGTCTAACACTTCGTCTCCTACTGCAGCAGATATCATCAGAGTCTGTGGAGGCATTTAATTAGATTGTCTGGCAATTACTGTTTCTCAAATCTTTAGAACTTCAGATAGTTGAGGTGCCAACCTATTTACTTGTAATCACAATAATCATTGTCTCATGTCATCCTCGAAACACTGTTAAAGATTCCTGAGCTGTGGCAAAGTTTTGTACTATTTACACTGGAAAGTGAAGTTTTTGCTTTTAGAACTAGTACAAGTAAGAGAAGCTAGACAGCTATCTCCAAGCCCCTGACAATGTCTTCCACAGCAGGAAATGAACTTTTAGTCAACAATTAAAAGCCATTGAGGAAATACCACTGTCTGTTAAAGCCTGCATTGTATAATTGTATGACAAATTAAACCTCAGGGTTTGCTGTTTATGTGCAGCAAGCTAATAGCTTGAGCCATTTGAGAATGGTTTCATAGTTTTATTGAACTTCCATCTTTCAAAGCTCTGTAGTGGCTCTCAGGTATACCTCAGTAGCTACTGAGGTCTGTTTCTACATACCACTTAGTCATGTCAGAAAGACACTTCTTGCAGTAATTCATCCAGTACAGGGTAGAACATTTTAAATATATGTGGCGGCTGGAATAATATATGAGCGCCCCCTCCCCCCAACCACCAGTAGGTTATAAATAAAAGACAAGTTCATAGAAAACAATTATTTTATTACCAAAAGTTTTGTACACTTATGGTTACTTTTCAACATGAAAAGATTGAGACATTTATTGTACCTGTGGACCAGTTTGCATTACCCTCTTCAAAAAATGTTGCCGCCAATGATTTAAAATGAGCATTGACGTTTCGAAGGTCGTCGTTGGTTTGAAAGTGCTGCCCTTATAGCCACATCTTCAGTTCAGAGAAAAGGTGAAAGTCACTGTGTGGCAGGTCAGGACTGTACCATTCTGCAAACTCGTTCAACAAGTTTGGCTGTAACGAATGACTTGTGTCCTTGGCCCCCTTCATCATGCATGTTATTTTGTCCATCTTAGAATTTTCGGCACCATTCACGTACAACACCATCAGTCATAAAGTTATCACTGTACACTTAGCTCATTCACTGATGAATGTCTGCTGCACTATTCTCTTCTGCTTACAGAAACGGAATTACACATGGTAACTCACACTTGGCGGAGGCAACAATGACTGCAGCCATGTTTACATGGCTGTAGTGCAACACAGACTGATGCCTTGAGGTCAGCAATGGCAGAATGGGTAGTGTGAGAGTTGCACGGTAGCCTACAGCGCACGTCCACTTTCTGCCGCTCATGTATCTTCTATACTAAACGATCGGAGGTTGGGGAAAAAAATGGCCCATGTATGTTTCCATACTGTGCATGCCTGGTTTGCATTGTCCTTGTTTTATCCATTGCAGTGACATGGAGCATGAACAATACTCCTTCCTCATGAAATGAATGTGCTCTTGTGGGAATTGGTTATGATCATATGTGTCTGTAATGGAATTTGTCCTGATTGGTGTTGTGTGCACTGTCCTTTGAGATCTTTAAGACACCAGTTGAATGTCATAATCATCCTGAAAGATATGATAGGCATTGTCATCTGACATGGACGTCCTTGGCTGACCACATAGCTGTTCATTATACACTTTTGCCCTGCTGTTATTGAACTGTGTGTGCCAAAGCCACACAAATCAACATGAATATATCAAAACTCTACTCACTATATTTATGCCAGTCCAGCTATCTTACAACTGATAGTGAATCAGTCTTGATACACAATATGTGCCTTCTACTAGCTGTGTCATAAATCAGTCATGTTCTGCTGTGGTCCCAGTACAAAATTCCACAAACTGAAAGAATCTAATAACTGTGTTAGCTGTCATTCCCTTTCTGCTAGACGTGAGTAGAAATTTTACTAGAGCGTGGATGAAAGAAGTTAGAACATGAGATGTAGTGAAAGTGCTAATGAAGAAGTGGGAAGTGAGTGGGAACAAGAGGAAATCTGTGAATAAAGGGCTGAGTAAGCATGTGGGAATTATAATAAAAATGTTACAAAAGAATGAGAGTTCGAAGATTTGTATTAGTCAGGAAATGTGAACATGTAAGTACGTTCCAGCCTTCAGTGGGTTTCTTTTCATGCCCCCCTCCCCTCTCCCTTTTTTGAAGTACTTTATATTGTCTTTAGATTGCTCATCCCCCTCCCCCCTCAAGCTTCAGCTACATGCATTTATCCCAGGTTTTTTGTCCGTCTCAATTACCGTTCATTTTTAAGCTCTGTTTTGTATAAATTTTTTGTCTTGTCAGCTTATCCACATTTCAGATGTCCTGCTCTGAATAATGATGCAGTCTCTTAGTATCCTATTTAGGGTTGCATGTGTTCAGCATGTTATTTGCATATATTAATCATAGTGCTGTTGTTTCTGTATTCATGTCCTTTTAAAGTTGGCCACACAAGACCTAAAGTACACCAGATCCAACTTTTTACATTCTCACAAATCTCAAGGGGTGCTTTGAATTGAACCTGCATGCTCCAAATTCTAGTCTATTTCACTATGAATATGTTCAGATAGAAGATGTGCGTTTGCATTTTTGAGCAAATCGTATGGGTTTAATTCTTTCCCTTCCAAAGGAATTGACCTTTTTATGGAGAAATGAGGATTGGCAGTCTATTTTAGTTTTTTTGTACAAAGCTAAATAGTAATGGAAATAAATAATTTAAGAAATTAACAAAATGCTGTTGATTTCAAAAAATCAGTTCTCTGAACTTGTGCTTCATATTATCACATTTGTTTTTCTTAAACTATTTTTACCATGTGTTACTGGGTTCTCTGTTGTATACTTGCACTGATGAATTTCTGCAGCATGTTTAGTATCAATTCCATATCAGAATTTGGATGTAAACTAAGGAAAAGGCAACCACTCACCTATAGCAGACTGAAATGTGTGGTGCATACACATGTGTAACAGAAAACATAAAAGGAGTTAAAAAATTAGTGTGAATACTGTTTTCTTATGTGTGTCTGAGTGGCACAAATAAGTTCACTATAGGTGATTGATTGCCTTTCCTTTGTTTTTACATAATCCATGAAGGAATTTCAATTATTGTTATCAGAAGTCAAATGTGCTTTGCTGTGTTACTTTAATTTCTTCAGCACATCATAGTTGTCATAATATTTAAGAAATTTAAAATATTTTTTGTTTGTTGACAGTTAGGTGATTTTGGACTTGTCCATCTGGGTGCAGGTTCACAACAGACTCAGAGTGCTCTTCTGACAAGTACAGTATTTGGCACATCAGCATATATGGCACCGGAAGCTTTTAGAGGAGATGTGTCAGTCAAATTAGATGCCTTCAGTTTTGGTGTGGTAAGTTCCTCATTTGATTTCTCATTTTACAGTGAAATAGGCTTTGTTGTTATTGTATAATGCAGGAATATAATAATACATATGTGTAGTAATAAAATAATATCCGTTAACTGTAGTGTTTATATTAAGCTACAGGAAGATCTCTAATAGCTAGTGACCATAAGTTATGCTGTGATGTAGTATGGTACGAACACTGTGCAATAATAATTGGAGTATAAAGGACATAATTGTACAAAAGACAGAAGCATAATGATGCAGTAGACAATAGGAAAATTTGTTATGCTAATATCCTCCTCAGGCACCTCAAAAAATTCTTTAATATTGTAAAATGGGTGATCTGATAGCCACATGCACCATTTAATTAAAAAAATTTTTAGGTCCATATATCAAACATAGATTGGCAAGTTGTTGAAATTTTGGAATGGGTTCACTTTGTGAGAATTTCCAGTTATTGCTCACTTGTGCCTTGGTATCTGAATTAGCCTTAGCACTGATGCTGTGTTCATGAGTTTCTCATCTAGCAGCAGATTCTGAAATATTATTTTTAACGTACAGCACAGACACTTGTACATATAAATGTATAGTTGTGGGTATTCTGAGCCTGGAAAAAGGATGACGACAATGCTCCATGTGTCCTGTTTTACATGTTATATGTAGGACTTTCTTCTGTGTTTTTAAAAACAGTCTCAATGTGATGGGAGTGTCACCATACAATGAGACCATATGACATATGTGACTGGAATAGTCCAAAATGTGTCACCCTAAGAAATCCAAGCTCACTAAATCCCTTAGCTTCAAAGTCAGGTATGACACCCGAGATTTTTTCACATATATGATTGGTATGTTCCTCCCAGTGGAGTTTGGAGCCAATGTAAAACTTAAAAATTTTACTGACTTATTTTCTGTTTCATTGGACATTCCCATTAGGAGTTGTTGGATTTTATCAAGATTACACAGGAGTTAATTAGCCCCAAACCAGTCCAAAGCTGCATCAAGATTTTCTTTTGTTATCCTATTCAGATCTGAGATCCTCCAATGTGTGGTAAGTAGTGTTATGTTAGCTACATAACATATGACAGAATGAGCCTAGACCTTTGTGGAACACCTGTGCTGATTTCCTTTAAGGAGAAATTTACATTTCTGACTGAGACGAACTGTTTTCTGTTGATTAAATAAGAATACATCATAGTTAATGTGCTCCCACACACACTATAAAACTCCATCTTCCCTATTAATATGTCAACAGGAATGCAATCAAATGCTTTGCTTTGGCCACCTAACAGCAGTGATACCAAGAGAAAGAAAATGACCATCGAAATGAAATGTAAAATCATTGAAAAAAACAAATGTGGTGTGAGCTTCAGACAATTAGTCTGTCTCAACTATTTGCACTATCCTCAAGAATGAGGAAGAGATTAAGGAAATAGATGCTTCAAAGGGAGTGACAAGAGTATTTAAACAACGGTTTCATTTTTGGATGATGTCGTAAGGTTGCTCCTTATATGGATAAATGAAAAGCAATTGCAGGGCAATACTATTAATGAGAACATCATTTACAGGAATGTGAGAATGATTTTTGCCAACCTCATTAAGAAGACACTATGTTCATCAGGGTTGAAGAAGTGTTTAAGGGACCTGCGTGGGTCAAGAAGTTTAAGAGAATTACCGGCATCCACAGCATTGTGAGGCACAGCGAAGCAGCCAGCTCCAACACAAAGGTAGCAGAGAGCTCGGTGGCAACTTCAAGATGCCTGTAGATCCTGAAGACTACTTGCCACTACAGATTTTTAAGTGTGACAAGATGGGTCTGTTCTGGAAAATGATGCTGAAGCATACCTTTATAACAGCAGAGGAGAATGCATTGCCCGGTCACAAGTCAACGAAAGACCATCTCACACTACTATTCTGTACTGATATAGGCAGTGATTTGAAAATTAAACCACTGCTTGGTTACCATACAGAAACTCCACGAGCCTTCAAGATATGTAAATCCCAGAACAGCAGGTTAAATGTTTTGTGGAGGTCCAACAACAGGTCTTGGGTGACATGTGATCTTTTTTGTGATTGGATCAATGAGTGTTTGGTACTTCAGAGAAAAAATATTTTCTTGAGATGAATCTGCCCCTCCTTGTTTTGCTTGTTACGGACAAAGCTCCTGCCCATTCTCCAGGCCAACAAGACCACCTCCTTGAAGACTTTCAGTATATCACGATTCAATTTCTGCCTCCCAACACCACTCCGTTACTCCAGCCTATGGACTAGCAGATCGTTTCTAACTTTAACAAGCTCTACACTAAAGCACTCTTTGAGCATTGCTTTGAGTTGACTGAAGCTACCAATCTCACTCTCAGAGAGTTTGGGAAATGACTTCAACATCGTAGCCTGCATCAAGATAATTGAAAAGGTGTGGGAAGGGATTACCAAGAGAACCTTAACGTTTCCGTGTAAGGAGCTTTGGCCAGTGTGTGTTGTCAAAGGTGACTCAGAGGCGCTTCAGTCGGTACTATGGAGCCTGTAGTCAATGAGATTGTGTCTTTGGCAAGAGCTTGGGACTAGAAGTGGATAACAATGATACTGATGAGCTTGTGGAAGATCACAACCAAGAAATGACCACTGAAGAACTTATGGAGCTACAATGTGTTTCACTGCAGAAAGTTGTAGAGAGGAGTTCTTCAGAGGAGGAGGAGGAGGAGGAGGTGGTAACACAAAGCAGCAGTCTTCTGCCACAATAAGAGAAATGCTGAAAGTATGGGAATCAGTTGCATCGTACATTGAAAATCATCACCCAAATAAAGTAGTGACTACGCACGTTACAATTTATTTGATGATAATGCTGTGTCGCATTTTCACCATGTGTTGAAGCGTCGGCAGAAACAAATAACTATAGATAGCTTCCTAGTAAAAAATAATTAGTTATGTATCACGAATAATAAAATACGTAATACATCTAAAAACAAAGATGATGTGACTTACCAAATGAAACTGCTGGCATGTCGATTGACACATAAACAAACACAAACATACACACAAAATTCAAGCTTTCGCAACCAACGGTTGCTTCATCAGGAAAGAGGGAAGGAGAGGGAAAGACGAAAGGATGTGGGTTTTAAGGGAGAGGGTAAGGAGTCATTCCAATCCCAGGAGCGGAAAGTTTTTTTTTGCCTTTACAAATGTCTGCTTGTGTCTGTGTATGTGCGGATGGATATGTGTGTGTGTGTGTGCGCGTGAGTGTATACCTGTCCTTTTTTCCCCTAAGGTAAGTCTTTCCGGTCCCGGGATTGGAATGACTCCTTACCCTCTCCCTTAAAACCCACATCCTTTTGTCTTTCCCTCGCCTTCCCTCTTTCCTGATGAAGCAACCATTGGTTGCCAAAGCTTGAATTTTGTGTGTATTTTTGTGTTTGTTTATGTGTCTATCAACATGCCAGCGCTTTTGTTTGGTAAGTCACATCATCTTTGTTTTTAGATATATTTTTCCCACGTGGAATGTTTCCCTCTATTATATTCAAAGTACGTAATACTGTATGTATGATTTTCTTTGAACAAATGGCACGAACAAGATTATCGTGTTTTATATCAATTTATGTGGGATAAATTGTTTCGCTTAACGAGTGTCTCACACTACGAGTAAGATTCTGGAACAAATTATGCTGGCTATGTGAGGTTCCACTATAGCTGCTTAGCAGTGCCTCAAATATCTTTCAAAATATTGGCATAGTTGTGACTGCTGTGTAGCTTAGGGGAAATTGTTTGTCCCCTTTTTTTAAAAAAAACTGGAATAACTTTTGATATCTTGAGCGATTCTGGAAATACTCCAAATTCTACACATTTATTAAAGATAAAAGCTAATGGTTTAGAGACTGAGTGTTTTGTCTTTTTAATGATATAATTCAAGAACCAACAGCAGTCTATACATTTAGAATGTGAAAACTTCTTCTTTCTTGGCTCTACAGTTCATGATGAGCCTTGGCCTCTTCTACAATTTCCTTCCATCTCTCTCAGTCCTTTGCCAATACTCTCCAGTTTCTA
Organism: Schistocerca cancellata; assembly: GCF_023864275.1. Classification (NCBI taxonomy): domain Eukaryota; kingdom Metazoa; phylum Arthropoda; class Insecta; order Orthoptera; family Acrididae; genus Schistocerca; species Schistocerca cancellata. The sequence continues at coordinate 342,068,335 of NC_064627.1, forward strand.
TAGCTCATCTTCCTAAGATCTTCAATTACCCCATCTTCCCGTCTGGCTCTTGGTCGACCACGTCCTCTCTGCCCTCCTGGCTTTCCTTGTAATATTCTTTTTGGTACTTCTGTATCATTCATGCGAGCCACATGTCCCGCCCACCTCAGTCTGGATGATTTCACTATTCTTCTGATGGGTTGGTCTTTGTATATGGTATACAACTCATGGTTGTCTCTCCTCCTCCATCTTCCTCTTTCACAGATTTGGCCAATAATTCGTCTAAGTACCTTTCTTTCAAATGCACCCAGTGTTTCAATATCTTTAGTTGTTAATGTCCAGGTTTTAGAGGCATATGTAAGGTCGTATAAGTGATTTATACATAGTTGATTTCGTGGTACGAGTCAGGAGCCTTGAAGATAGAAGTCTTGTTTGGGCAAAAAAGGCTCTGTTGGCCAGTATTAATCTCTGCTTAATTTCAAAGGAGGTATCATTTAGATGCGTAACTGTCGAGCCCAGATACTTGAAATGTTCAACTCTCTCAAATGTATAATTGCCCATTGTTATTGCATTTGGCATATTTTCTCTATGTGCTTTTCCAGCTGCCATATATTTTGTTTTTTGTTCATTAATAATTAACCCCATGTTCCTACTGACCTGTTCAAGAGCTGTAAATGTCTCTTCCATTGCTTTTTGGGTTCTTGCTATTATATCTATGTCATCTGCGTAGGCCAGAATTTGAAAACGAGCTTTTATGATCAGATGTGATATCACTCCACTGAAATACCTGTCATCTGGCAGTGGGGCTCCAATCAGGCCCCTTGCGGATGAAATTGTTGCTTTAATATAGTTTCCTATTTCTTTAACTGAGTTTAAAAGGCAATGATTTAATTCCTCAGGCTGTATCAGAGCTCCTTATGTGCATTTTGGTGTGTCCTCTTGTTTTATTATTTTCCATGCTACCTTGAATCTATTGGGGGCCCTTTCTATATTTCTATATAGTTTTCCACTGCCAGTTTTTTTTCCATATAGGACCCATAGATGTTCTCTCTCTGTTCTGTTCTTTGGGTTCAGGCAAGCTTATGTCTCTGGTACAGTATGGGCACATTTTCTTTGATTCCCACAAGTTCTTCAGAAAACCACTTCAACTTTTTATTTTTGAGACTGGAGAACAAGAATACCACAAATCTGTATATTCTTTAAAACAGTTATCAAGGGCCATTTCGGCTCACCTTTTCCCCGACTGGCAATTTTATACAAAGCCCCAGTTTGCCCTATCTAGTCTCTCAATAAACACTCTTATGTACTCTTCCTTTTGCCCTCATAATAGTACCACTTTAGGTTCTTCAATTTTAATTAGGAGTAAAGGCTCATGATCTGCCGACCCTTTCTCCTGAAAGTCTGACTGTGAAGTCTTACCAATGGAAATTCACTATATTACTGTCTATGCAGGCATTCTTACATGTAGCACAGTTATTTGTACAGTATAGGTCAAGTAATCTTAGCATGTTCAGAAATGTCCTTGTGACTTGATCTTGTGGTTTGCCATTTCTATGTTAAAAGTCACCACATATTATAATTCTTGACTTATTTTCCAAGATTTTTTAAAACTATGAATTCACATATTTCAATAAGAAAGTTTTCATCACCTTCTGGAGACCTATGCAGACTTACTGCAATTATGTTTTTATTTTCGAGTTTTACACAACTAAACTCCCCATCCAGCTTAGAACAATATGTAGATAAATCAATTCTGGTAAATTTTACTCCTTCTTTAGCAAGAAGTCCAGTCCCCCCATTCTTTCTCTGTTTCTTTACATGTTATGTCTGCAGCAACATTCACTTTCGGGACAAATATACAGTGGTGTCCAAAATTAAAGAAACAAACTGCTGTTTCCCTGCCTGTGCATAATTCATGATATAATCATTCGAACTGTTAACCAGAGGGCTGCACAATTGTGTTGTGCATGGAAGAGGGCATTCCGGTCAATGGACAACCATGTCGATGATGACATCAGGGCACCTGTGAGATGATGTAGTGTTTTCTGTATAGCCCTATATCCATAATTGCTGTGTATACAGTCAGAGACAGTGCTTTATGGCACAGACAAGATGCCTACCAGACTCTGCGGTGGAGGATCATAGAAAGAAAGGAAGCAGGACAGTCGCAAACCAATGTGGGCCGATGGCTTAGTGCGATTCGTTCTGTTATTTCTTGGATGTGGCGACAGTGTATACAGACTTAAAGTGTAGCCCAAAGATCAGGGCAGAGCAAATCACATGTGATTTCAGAAGAGAGGACCATTATTTGACTGTAAGGGGACAACAGTACTGCCTTAGTACTGCATGGCAGCTGGCATGTGTGCTCGCAGCATCCACTGGACATGTAGTATCGAGGCAAACATTGTGCAGGAGGCTTTGGCAGTGGACTTTAGTGTAGGAGACCTGCTGTATGTGTAACTCTGACACGTATTCACAGGAGGGAACATCTAGAGTGGAGTCATTAACCTGGGTGGCCAAACAATGGGACAATGTTGCTTTCACAGATGAGTCCCGATTTAGTCTGGAGAGTGGTTGTCAAGGGATTCACATCTAGAGGGAATGTGAAACACAATTTGATGACACAAACATCACTCAACCCCCTCTTCACGATAACAGATGAATTGGCAAGGTTTAACTCCTGACAGGTATCATGATGAGATTTTGGAACCTCATTTGTGGTTGATGCGAGGTGCTGTGGGCCAAGACTTTGTATTGATGGATGATAATGCTCGACCTCATAGAGCAGGTGTGGCCTCCTCACTCTCCTGATTTGAATTCCGTAGAGCATGTCTGGGATGCACTAGGGAGACTGCTTTCATCACGTCAGCACCCACCAACAACTCTCCAAGACAGCAAGCAGCTCTGCAGGATGAATAGGCATTATTGCCTCAACATGAGACTGATGGCATAATTCACAGTATACCCCATCATTGTCAGGCCTGTATTGCTGCCAGGGGTGGTCACACCCCATACTGAGCACATTAAGCAGTTGTCAGAATGTGTGTGCAAATCTTTTAAGTTGGGAAAAACAAAGAACATTTTTGTGTACTGTTTTTTGTCAAGTTAGTCATAGAGGCGTTGGTTGTCAGCACATTTGCTGAAAGAGGCAAAGAACTTAATGCATCTACATTTACAATTTTGGTGGCACTGGCTAGGGCATGACAGTTCATAAAAAGCCTTCGCTACAATAACTCACATTGCTGCTTCTGGTAGATGAACAAGTGGTGGCACTATCCTTCCTCTTGGCTGCTGATGTGGTTGTATCAAGTGGTTGCTGCTGCTGGTTCAGTAGCTCATTCTCCATATGGTTCATACCACCCCAGTTCAAGGACTGTCTTTTGGGATCTACTTTTAATTTCTTCACTTATCATCTTTTCTAACATGAACTTTTCTTTACTATCCAAGTGAAGTCCATGTCTGGTGAAACACGCTCTAGCAAATGAGCTGAAATCTATTAATTTAACATTACCCAACATCTTACACATGTTTTTAAGTTTTTCATTTATTCCATGAATTTTGTTGTTTACTGGTGAGGATTCTGGCAGGTCATGTCTCTGGCTGAAGTTTATGATTATGGTATTCATATTAGTTAGAAGTAATAGAAGTCTCGAGCTCTGTAAACATGTTTTCGGTTCTATTTTTGCACATGTCATTTGCTCTAGCACAAGTCATCATTTTTCACAATTTTTCTCATCACTTCTTTGAAAACTGTACCTGGCTTAATCACGCCTGTCGCTGCCAGTTTTTTACTAATGCTTCTAAGCTCTTGAGAGTGTCTTTTCATTTGGTTGGCTCCATGCACATTGGTTTTTGTTTCTTTCTTCTTCTCGGTGCATAGTTAATTTTTATTTACACTTTTTGCATGAGTGTCATTTTTCGTAGAGATATTTGTAGGATCGGTTATGGTATTGTTCATATGTCAGGTTTTCATTCTTTTTTCACTTCTACTGCAGGAAAAGCAGTTTTATCATTGTTCATTTCTCTGCATTTGTTTTAGAGCCCAAGAACACTTTTAGTTTTGTTTTGCACAACATTTAGTGAGACACTATTTGTAGGTCGGCGCCATGTGTCACTGTTCACATCCGAATTGCTCAAACGACAGTGATCTTCAATAGGCAGTTGCTTCTGTAAATTTGCACCTTTTTCACTCGGAGCATTGTATATATTTTTGAAGATGTCGACTTCATTTTGCAGTCTTTTTACTAACTTGTCTTTGTCCTTCAAAACCTTTTTAGTTTCTCATTTGCATGTTTTTGTAGTGCACCCCTGACAAGACAACATGAAATTGTTTGTTATAAATTTTATAGACACCTCTGATCACTTCTCATGGAACCAAAAACTACACATGGCACACCAAATGCTTTTTACGGCTCATTTTACATACACTTTACACTTATTGCCAGTAACAATTTTGTTTTTTTCATAATTGTTCTCACTTACTATGTTAATCTGCCCCATCTTGAATTACTCCAATAATGGACAAGAACAAATAAGAAGAGCTATAATGCCAAACAAAAGTAATAAGAAAAAGAATTAAAAATCAAGAAAAATTTAAAATCCACAGTAGCCACATATTTTCACAATATTTTCTTTGACCAATAGTAATGAAGCAAAACTAGAAATATTTTTAAGTAACCAAGAGAAAGTAGATAGTAGGCAGTGGGAAGGCGAGGTGGAATATTTATCAACAGTTACCTTTCAAAGTTGTGGAAGAATGTTAGTAATTTTGACTAAAGTAGACAACTGGCTTTTATTCTTGTTTTGTGTGCTGTCAATGACTCAATGCTTAAAGAAAAAAATAAAGGAAAACAAAAATTCTTTTGGCCATATGCACAGCCACTTGTGCACCACCTGCTGCATCTCTTTGTCAGAACGAAATTTCTTTCCTCCCATTAACTTTTTGAGTGGTCCAAACATGTGGTAATAACTTAGTGTAAAGTCTAGTGAGTATGGTGGATGTGGCCAAGTATCAGAGTGTAGGTCATAGGTGATGGCGTGTGTTGTGCAGACAGTATGAGGCCAGTCACTGTCATGTTTCAAAGTGACACCTGCAATCAGAAGTCCACAAGCCCATGTTACTTTGATCTCATTGCAGGCTAAAGCTGATTTTTTTTTTAACGTATTGGAGTGTGATTCACTGGCGAACAGTGTTTCCCCTAGTTGTGTAGTGTTCCAAGACAACGTCTCATTCATTCCAAAAGAGTGTCAGCAAAATCTCTGCAGATGGCTGCGTCCGGAAGTTTTGATGAGGAATGGCGGTATTCCTTATTTGCTCTCTCGGTTTTTGGCTGGTGGTAATGTACCCAGGTTTCATCTTCTGTAATGATTCTCATAAAGGAACCATCATCTTCTGCTTCAGAGTGCCACAAAAGTTCTTCACAGACATCAACACGTTGCTTTTTCAGCTTTGAAGTGAGCTGCTGTGGTACGCTTCTTGCAGACACTTTGTGAAACTTTAAGCATTTCATGAATGATGTGATGTTCTGAGCCATGGCTAATGTCCAGATTTGTGGCTATTTTATCCATCTTCACATTGCTGATTTCCCATCACAATGCAGTAGACTGCGGTGTCACAACCTATTGTGCCTGACCCAGGCACTGTGCATCTGCCACAGAAGTCCTGCCATTTCCGAACTTTCTCTTCCCTCACGCACTTGCTGCAGTGATAGGCATGCATCACCATACTGAAGCTTCACTTGGTGATGGATTTCAGTAGGTTCATACTTCCAGTGCTCAGAAAATGTATGACAGAACACTGTTCTTCCTTGGTTGCATGTTGCAAGTGGGGCAGCCATTTTGAACTGGTATTGGGGTTGTTAATTACAGTTTTAAAATTTTCATTTGACTCCCATGTTGTACTTCTTTACTACTAATTCTATTCACAACGCATATGCAGACAATATATTTGGACATTGTGGCCGTGAATGTACCTGCAACATTATATCATTATATGACACATAGTTCAGAGATATGACACCATAAACATTGAAATGCATGAAAAACCAGCTTTTCTTGAAATAGGGTGCAAATTACCCTGCCTACACTCATACAGTGTTTGATAATGAGAACACTTTACGACTTCCAACAAACTTTAAACATAATTTCAAACATTTCCTAAAGTTTTCCTCTCTTACAGCCTCAGAAAATAATGAAAGGAAAATGATTAGTCACTAAATAAATGTTCATTGCTTATGTGACAGAACTTTGACATCATGCCAAGGTTTTCCATCTGTAACACTAGATATTTAACATATTAGCTTATTTGTAAAGTGATCAGATGTTTGAAACTGTTTTATACATGGGAGTTCGATTCTTTAAAGACTCACAGGTGGGATACCCGAAGTACAGCATGTTTGTATGTAGCCACTCAAGAACTATTGAAAATGAATGAGCTGACACCGTATAAAACTTAACCACATTTGGATAAATATTCATTGATGATAAAACTATAAAAAGCCAAGAATCTGTTGATCACAGAATTCCAAACAACTGGATTATTTTTAAAAAACTGTATAACAAAATTATTCTGTATAAGTTGACGTTTCAGGTAGATTATTACACAATATTGTACCAATATAAAAGACAAAATTTCATTGATGTCAGCGTCATATCTGTACTAGGTCAAGAAATGTTCCTTTGTACTCTTAAATATCATAAATTAGGGAACGGATTGAAATCAGAGCATACCGTAAAAGGCCACTAAAGATTTTGTTGCACATTTCTTAGAACTGAATGAAGTGCAAGGATGATTAGTGTATTGATGGCAACAACAATGATGTTGAGGTCCATAGGACTTAAAGAACGGGAGAAGCAGATGATTGAAACGTTGGCCAATTGATTAAATTAAATCAAAGCTGACAAATAGTTGTTGCGGCAAGGGTATATTCATTCATACTACTTAATTTCAGACATTCATGCTACTTAATTTCAGATCATCAGGAACTAAGCTGGAGAAACAGTCAGGTTTATAGGAATATAAAATAAAGTGAAGACCTTATTGAGGATCGTGCTTGCTGTGAGAGCCTACATGCCAATGTATGCAGTCTAGAAGATGACAAAGGTGGTTTGGCAAACGAAAAATATAGCAGTATGCACAAGGTGAAAATTTTGGTTGGAGAGACTAAAAAGATAAGAAGTAAAAAGCTGTCAAAATGAAAAATAAAGCAAAAAAATGGGAAGCTAAACAAATAAGTAACATATTATGTAACTGAAGGTGGAAGGGAGAGAAAGAAAACAAAGGGAAAGAATTATTGATGTCAACTGCATCAAGGATTTATGCGAAGTCTTACGTACTGAGAAACTGCATTTACCACTTAGCCATTCAGACACAATGTTTATAGCAATTGCATGGACTGTCTCTGCATGCCTCCTGGACGACCCACATTCCCACAGAGTGCCACCTATCATCAGCCCCATCAATGTTCTCCATACTCCCAACTTTAAGATTCCCACAGGAGAATGAACATAGCTGTGCATCCACTGTGAAGATTGTGGATTCATGGCCCCTGAAGGCAAATCAGGTGTCTGTTCTTTCGGACTTGTCCGATTTGTCCGAAAGAACAGACACCACACATTTGTATAAAAGTAAATGACAGGACATTTTAAAACACTCCTAAAGACAAGGGGTGAGGGGAGCAAGTTTGATACTGAAATAGATGGAAAAATTGTTGTTTATAACAGAAGGATGTGGAATAAAATCAATAGTAACAACAATTATGGAAAGGGTAGATTGCTACTCATCATAAAGATGACACGTTGCTTTGCACACAGACATAACAAAAAGATTGTTATGCTTTAAGCTTTTGGCCAAAGCCTTCATCAGAAAAGTGAAACATGCATGCATTCATTCAAGCAAGCACACCTCACACAAATGACTGCTCTCTCTGGCTGCTCAGGCCAGATTCAAATTGAAACATGTCGAACGGAAGCAACAACACATAGTGGAGTGGGAAAGGGGGAGGGATAGCAAGGAATGGGTGGGGGAAGAGGAAACAATTTTGCATGGCGGAGAATGCAGGGACTAGAGGTGGCAGACAAAGCTACCTGGTGCAGCATTGGGAGACTGTGGGGGAGGGAGGGAAGGGAAAAAAGAGAGCAGACCATTAAATGAGGCGTGTTATATACAGTTGCATGTTGTGCAACAGGGTGGTCCACTTTGCTCTTGGCCACAATTTGGCAGTGGCCATTCATCCTGGTGGATAGCTGCTCGGTAGGCATGGTGCAATAAAAAAGTTGAGTAATCTTTGCCCAACTTTTTGTACTGTTATGACTACCAGCCAGCTGTCCACCAGGATGAATGGCCACTGCCAAACAGTGACCAAGAGGAAATTGGACCATGCTGTTGCACTGCAAGCAGCTGAACATAACACGCTTGATTTCAATGGCTACTTCGCACCCTGGGCCATCTGGATCCTCCCCTCCACCACCAGCTTTTCTGAACTGCACAGATAGGAGTTATCCTTACAACACATTCTCTGCTCCTGTAATTATCCCTGCCTCAACGTACAGTAACATAGTGTCCTCACACCCTCCTCCCAACAGTTTCGAGCCCATCTGTCCTATCATCTCCTCCCCATTCTTACCTCCCACCCTTTTTGTTTGCCACCCTGTGCAAACTCACCCACCCATCTTCCCCCCCTCCTCTCCTTTTTTGCTCCTCTTTTCCTCACCTCCCTGCCCCACAACCTCAAGTTGCTGCACCTGTTGGAATTCTAGCCCCTGCACACTCTGTCAGACAGTTTTCCTCTCCCACCCACCAATTCATGGCTATCCCTTCTGTTACCCGCCCCCAACTGACAGTTGCTTGCAGCCCATGTGATAGATGCATTCTGGCCTGAGCTGCTGGAGTTGGCAGTCAAGTGTGTGTTGTGTGTGCTTGCTTGTGTGCATGAAGGCTGTGGCCAAAAGCTTTGTGTAAGTGTCTTATAATTGTGCCTGTCTGCTGTGTGTCTTTTTTATGGTAAGAAGCAATCTATCTATTCGTACATTGTTGATATTCCTACCTGGAGGCTCCATTGTTTGGTATGATGAATCTTCATTTATGATGTAGATTCTTATCTAACCAGTATCATTTAGGTTTTATTTGTGTGCGGTTGTTCAGTCAGAAGAAAAGGGATGTGGCATGACATGGTTTAAAGTGAGGGCAAGAGAGGTGAATAAATATGGCTCTCAAATGCAGTGATAAAACATGGACCACTACCATTAGTAGGTGGGAGAGTGTAGAATGTGTGTATGTTAAAAAAAGAATCTTATACAGTCCAATATTGCCTTGAAAGAGAGAGTGAATTTATTGCAATTAAAAAATGGAAGCACAAAAGCAGTTTGGAAAAGAAGGTGACAGCCAGGGTGGGAAGAGGAACGTAATGACAAAGCAGAAGCTGTGGGTGTGACACGTTTTGTGATAAAACAGGGTAGTAGGAAAGGAATTTCAAAGGATGGAGACTAGCAGATGTGGGAATAGAGGATGTGCTGGAACAATTCCATTTGTATTTGACAATTTCAAAATACTTTCAACAATTAATTAATAGTGAGTGTCACAGTTGAGTAATAATTCATTGGGGATTTCACACCAGTAAAGCATTTTAGATTAATGACACTTTTTTAATTTATATGTATAATTTTTTTTTTTCGTTTTTATAGGTGTTACTGGAACTTCTGACAAGCCTGTCACCCTATGATGAAAACAGAGAAGGTTGTGACTTGGTAAGACTTACTATGTTTGTTATTCCTTTTTCCTTCATATCTAGAAACTCAAACTTCATAAAAATGTGTATATGGCAGCAAGTCAGGAGCAACCAGCCAGTGTAGGAAGGATAATAAATGAAAATAATCTTACTTTAAAATTATAACAGCAAAGAGATTAGTCATTCAGTGAGGGAGGTATTCCACAACTTATATAATCAAGTAAGGATTCATCTATCAAACCGCTCATTATTTTACCAACAAGTGTGTAGATGTCGTAAGTTTTGGGAAATCTTCAGTGTCAAAGCTTGACACCTGAAATAATATACTGAAGTAATTTATTCGTACAAGTAAGTTGTAGTTTCCTGTGGCTGAGGTCTGCTTGGATGCAGATATTCACAGTAATTCAAACTGTTACCTTTCAGATAAAAGCAGGTGTTGCTGTGGATATCAGTGGGTTATCAGTGAGGATCTGCAATAATATTTGTTTTGTAGTTAAAAATTAAGGGAATGTATCAATCTTACTACACATTTTTCGTAAAATTGCGTTACTTGGGGTCAATCAATAATGTTGCATGTATCAGCACTGCACATCTGTTATAATGTTTTTTATTTATTTATTCTTCATAATGACAGCCTATTATCTGAAAAGCTAACATGAATTGTTTACAGACGAATGGAAAAAATGGTAGAAGTTGACCTTGAGGAAGATCAGTTTGGATTCCGTAGAAATGCTGGAACACGCGAGGCGATACTGACCATATGACTTACCTTAGAAGATAGATTAAGGAAAGGCATTTCTAGCGTTTGTAGACTTAGAGAAAGCTTTTGCCAATGTTGACTGGAATACTCTCTTTCAAATTCTGAAGGTGACAGGGGTCGAATACAGGGAGCGAAAGGCTATCTACAATTTGTATAGGAACTAGATGGCAATTATAAGGGTTGATGGGCATGAAAGGGAGTGGGGAAGGGAGTGAGGCAGGGTTGTAGCCTACCCCTGATGTTATTCAATTGAATATTGATAAAGCAGTAAAGGAAATAAAAGAAAAATTTGGAGTAGGAATTAAAATCCATGGAGAAGAAATAAAAACTTTTGAAATTTGCCGATGACACCAAAGGACTTGGAAGAGCAGTTGAACAGAATGGACAGTATCTTGCAAGGAGGATATAAGATGAACATGAACAAAAGAAAAATGAGGATAATGGAATGTAGTCGAATTAAGTCGGGTGATGCTGAGGGAATTAGATTAGGAAATGAGACACTTAAAGTAGTAAAGGAGTTTTGCTATTTGGGGAGCAAAATAACTGATGATGGTCGAAGTAGAGAGGATATAAAATGTGGACTGACAATGGCAAGGAAAGTGTTTCTGAAGAAGAGAAATTTGTTAATATCGAGTATAGATTTAAGTGTCAGGAAGTCATTTCTGAAAGTATTTGTATGGAGTGTAGCCATGTATGGAAGTGAAACATGGACAATAAATAGTTTAGACAAGAAGAGAATACAAGCTTTCAAAATGTGGTGCTACAGAGTAATGCTGAATATTAGATGAGTAGATCATGTAACTAATGAGGAGGTACTGAATAGAATTGGGGAGAAGAGGAATTTGTGGCACAACTTGACAAGAAGAAGGGATCGGTTGGTAGGACATGTTCTGAGGCATCAAGGGATCACCAATTTAGTATTGGAGGCCAGGGTGGAGGGTAAAAATCGTAGAGGGAGACCAAGAGATGAATACACTTAAGCAGATTCAGAAGGATGTAGGTTGCAGTAGTTGGCTTGCACAGGATAGAGTAGCACGGAGAGGTGCATCAAACCAGTCTCTGGACTGAAGACCACAACAACAACATATGAAAAGCTAAAATAGGCCATAAAAATCATATTTCCTTGGTTAGTAATAAATTATGTATTAACTCTGTATTTCTGATTCTTAATTTTTTAAAATACAACTACTTCAACTACTATAAAACTACAATGAAAACCTTAAACATTTACCCAACTACTAATAATACTGCATGCTGTTGTCATGTTATCTGGAAACTTGAGTTCTGTGGACCCAGGTATAGCAGAAGTCTGTTTTCGTTCTTGTGTTCTGTCTGTGACCAGTTTAGCGGTACCCAAGGGAGCTGTACCTAGTGACTGCCTGTTGCCTTATCTTTCATGCAGTCTGTGAAACATGTTCTGGATGGCAACTCTAGCCACCGGGTACCTGAGAGGTGCGAGTTGCCACATTGATGCTGACTTCAGTTGCACTTTTTAGTAATTGAATGATAATGTAATGATTGCATCGAAGAAAACATTAGTGATAGTGCTTTAATAAAATGCACACCATGGGCATAAGTTCATGTAAGATGAAACAAGGTTATTTCCCATTATTGTGACATGCCGAATTGAAATAGTTGATTTGGAAGATATTTGCTTCTTTACTTGATAGTAATGAGAAAATTGAAGAAATAGTGGCTTGTTTTGCATGTAAAAAGTGCATTCTTTCACTGGACACACCTACATCTTTGTGATTACTCTGCTATTCACAATTAAGTGCCTGGCAGAGGGTTCAGTGATCCACCTTCAAGCTGTCTCTCTACCGTTCCACTCTCGAACAGCATGCAGAAAAAACGAGCACTTAAATTTTTCTGTGCGAGCCCTGATTTCTCTTATTTTATCGTGATTATCATTTCTCCCTATGTAGGTGGGTGCCAACAGAATGTTTTCGCAATCAGAGGAGGAAACTGGTGATTGAAATTTAATGAGAAGATCCCATCATAACGAAAAACACCTTTGTTTTAATGATTGTCACTGCAATTCACGTATCATGTCAGTGGCACTGTCTCCCCTATTTCGTGATAATACAAAATGAGCTGTACTTTTTCGATGTCATCAGTCAGTCCTATCTGATGCAGATCCCACACCGCACAGCAATACTCCAGAATGGGGCGGACAAGTGTAGTGTAAGCTGGGACTTCAGATTTGTTAAACAATGATTTCTTTAAACAGCACAGTGCCTTATTGATGTGGGTGCTGTGTATAGTGCAGTGAGTATCAAAGAATTGCTATCTCATCCAACAAGCATTTTGAGAAAGTTAAAGGAAACTGCCGATCATATGTGGAAGCTGGTTCTAGAGAGGTGAGGAATATTTTAGGTGTGTAGAAGAGGCATTAATAGTTGATCTATGGAGTGATTAATATTGCAAAATAAGCTACATGGAAGTGGTTGAATATCACCTTAACAATGAAGAAGGGAAACTTAGTGTTGTGCACCAGAGGTTTAAGTGAGATTAAAAAAATTGAAGACAACATTAAACATTTACTGATAAAGATATTATGGTTGTTCAGTTTATTCAGCACAATGCAAAAGATGGTGTATGTTGCTGACAGAGGTCCAAACACTGCAGCAGCACATAATTAGTATAAGACACACTCATGCTCAGCACACATTCTCATTACTATGTTGGAGCACCCAAGTGTGGGAGATACCAATCATAAGAAGAATGATGCACAGCGATAAATAAACTTTTCTCAAGTTGTCACAACCCTTTTAAATATTTGTGACCTTCAGAACTGCCTGCAGAAGTCGTCGAAAAGAAATTTGAATACACTGTGAGAAGCAAACTAGACATGTTTGAGTCAATTAACTTACAGTGGTTTGAAGTTTTAGCAATTTGGCCCAAGATAAATCAAGACATTTTAATTGATTCTGTTGAAAAAAAAGTTTAGGATGTAATAAGCTTTCTGACATTTAGAAACGCGACATTTGCAGTATTCTTTACCATTCCAAACAAGAACATTTAACTTCAAAATCAGATTTGTGAAATATTATGAGACTAAATAATGATGATCTGTTTAGTGCTACTTCCGCTTTTCATATGTATGACAGTAGACGTTCTGAAACAGGCTGTTCTAGTGTAAGGAGCATTGTTGCTCTCTCTGAATAATGAAATGGAGCATTGTCACATGCTGTAAACAACCAAATGTATCAACACAATGGACAGCAGCACTGTTACCTATGCATTATATGATTGCCGATCTCATACTCATAGTACCCACACCACACTATATCCAAGCCACTGCAGAGAGCACTCTAGAGAGCTCCTGCTCCGTGACACTCACTGTATGTTACTTAGCCACCATATCAATAAGGAACCACACCTTGTCAAGAAATCCATTTCCACTTGCAACTTAGGGAGAAAAAAGATTTTGTTGACAGCAAAATGTTCAAATTTGTGTGAAATTTTATCGGACTTAACTGCTAAGGTCATCAGTCCCTAAGCTTACACACTACTTAACCTAAATTATCCTAAGGACAAACACACACACCCATGCCCGAGGGAGGACTTGAACCTCTGCCGGGACCAGCCGCACAGTCCATGACTGCAGCGCCTTAGACTGCTCGGCTAATCCCATGCGGCTTTGTTGACAACTGATGAGCTTTTTTGTCATGGCTACATTCAAATATTGGCATATATGGAACTTGTGGATGCAGGTAAGGGTCATGTGGATGTGGACATCATTTTCCGTCACCCTTTTTTGTAAAGGAGTACCACCAGTCCTATTGGAGTTTTGTATATATACTATGTGTATTCAAAAGTATCTGGGACTCCTGGCTGAAAATTACTCACTAGTTCATGGCGCCCTCTATTGATAATGCTGGAATTCAGTATGGTGTTGGCCCATCCTTAGCCTTGATGACAGCTTCCACTCTCGCAGACATATGTGGTACTGGTAGGTTTCTTGGAGAATGGCAGCCCATTCTTCGCAGAGTGCCGCACTGAAGAGAGGTATCGATGTCAGTCAGTGAGGCCTGGCACGAAGTCGGAATTCCAAAACGTTCTAAAGGTGTCCTATAGGATTCAGGTCAGGACACTGTGCAGGCCAGTCCATTATAGGGATGTTGTTGTTGTGTAACCACTCCGCCACAGGCCATGCATTATCAACAGGTGCTCAATTGTGTTGAAAGATGCAGTCGCCATCATCGAATTGCTCTTCAACAGTGGGAAGCAAGAATGTGCTTGAAACAGCAATGTAGGCCTGTGCTGTGATAGTGCCACCCAAAACAACAAGGGATGTAAGCGCCCCCCCCCCCCCCCCCCCCCCCCCATGAAAAACATGACCACACCATAACACCACCACCTCCGAATTTTACTGTTGACACTACACCCACTGGCAGATGACGTTCACCAGGCATTTGCCATACCCACACCGTGCCATCAGATCGCCACATTGTGTACCATGATTTGTCACTCCACACAACATTTTTCCACTGTTCAATCATCCAAAGATTACTTTCTTTACACCAAGCGAGGCATCGTTTGGCATTTACTGGTGTGATGTGTGGCTTATGAGCAGCATCTCGACCATTAAATCCAAGTTTTTCTCGACCATTAAATCCGAGTTTTCTCATCTCCCGCCTAACTGTCATAGTACTTGCAGTGGATCCTGATGCAGTTTGGAATTCCTGTGTGATGGTCTGGATAGATGTCTGCCTATTACACATTACGACCCTCTTCAACTGTCGGTGGTCTCTGTCAGTCAACAGACGAGGTCGACCTGTACACTTTTGTGCTGTATGTGTCCCTTCATGTTTCCACTTCACTATCATATCGGAAACAATGGACATAGAGATGTTTAGGAGTGTGGAAATCTCGCCTACAGATGTATGACACAAGTGACACCCAATCACCTGACTACGTTCAAAGTCCGTGAGTTCCGCAGAGCGCCCCATTCTACTCTCTCGTGATGTCTAATGACTACTGAGGTCACTGATATGGAGTATCTGGCAGTAGGTGGCAGCACAATGCACCTAATATGAAAAAAAAAAATATGTTTTTGAGGGTGTCCAGATACTTTTGATCACATAGTGTAGCATTATGAAAAAAGAAACCCAAAGCATAAACATAAAAGAAATATCATTTACATTACACACAAAGGTATTTTTCCATTACCAAAGTGAGCATGCAACTATTTCTGTATCATTGTAACACACTGTTACAGAGAATAAAAACCATGATTTTTGTCATAGCGTTTACATTTTACTATTGAAAAGGAGAAAAAAAACCTTTTGCCATGCTCTACAATATCATAATTTTGCATCTTCATTTCCAACTGACCACATCTGCCAGTGGTTAATGTCACTGTGTTTGGTATGGAGGGACCCGGGTTCAATTCGAAGTACCCCCTCAGATTTTCTTCTGAGGTAGAGAGGTTTGGAAAGAGATACATTCAACCTCATAGGGAACAAATAATCAGGAACTGCATGAATAAAAAACCAGCAGCATCAGCAGGATTCATATACTGGCAATAATTAATGAAATGATTGATGACATGCTGATCCCAGGTCCCACGATCATAGATCACACCTCGTACTGCCTTGAAGGCAGTAGTCAGCCAGTTAGAACAGGTCAAGGCCTAATTCATGAGTGTTGTTTACATTACAGCCAACTCTTACAAAAACTAGAGCCTCCCCCCTCCCCCCCTTAACCCCCCTCCCCCATTTACCTTTCGAAATTTTGGTCACTTCGGTCAAAAATATGCTCTGGAAAAAAAAACATTATTTTGAATACATTTTCCATTATTACACCATTTGCAGAAAATACCAGAACTATTGCTTTACACGTTTAAAAGAAATAAGGAAGAAACTGATCATGAACATTCGGAAATGATGTTCTCAAAAATTGTTAAACCACATGTGTTTGACACAGTGGGAATGAAAATTAAAACATACCATTGAAAATGGTGGCAGGTGTGAGTGAACAGCTGGTGAGCTGCGTGTACTTCATTAATCATCTACATCATAATACACTAAAGAGAAAATGCAGGACACACAAAGAAGTTCATGTTTCCTACTAAATATTCTTTATCAGTGACAACATAAATCTATATCATTTATATACCAAATGGATATTCTGTCTTTCATAACTTACGTAGCAAATAATCTTTACTCATGAATTTGATAGTGCATATATGAAATTTCATTTTTACTTAGCTATTATGTAAATTGCTTGTAAGTTTAAAATAGTGAAAATTCACAGTAATTTCCTATGTTATAACAGTAATTAGTAAGTCAGTTAAAAAAATACTTAAATTCTCATTCACTTGGATATTTGAGAAGCAGTCTACACCACTTTTTTTTTCCCCAGGTAACACATGTTGATGACATTTGTGAAGGATCCATTGAACCACTTCTTGATACCAAGGCTGGTAGTTGGACTGCGGAAAATGGACAGAAGATATGTGAAGAACTTTATGTTATTGCCATTAAATGCCTGGAAGAAAAAAGATTGAGGCCAAGTATGGATTATATAGTGAATACACTAGAGAATATTGCTGAAAAATGTGGTTTTTTGTAGAGACAAATTGTATATATTAATTAAATTTTATTTTCAAAATGTGCAGCTGAATTATTCTGTTAAATTTCACAGTTGTCCAAGTACAGATTGCTATCTTCTATGTGCAATGATATGACTCCAGGTGTAATAAGATCAGAATTATTTATTTTCTGTATCAAGCAATTAGCAGGCAGCAATTCTAATTCAAGGAAGAGTGGGGTTTGAATCCCAGCCTGTGTGGTATATTTTTTGCAGATTCTCTAAATCATGTGATTCTACAGGCGAAGCTTATGCTCAACCTCTAATGATTACTGTAAATGATGGGACTTTAAAAGTATAATCTTCCTCCCTTTCTTTAATTTAGCAGGCAGCATTGGTCCATTTGCAGAGGACGTGATTCCTGTGCATAACATATGCAGCAGCAGAACAGTTTCTTGTGACAACGGTAATTCTCAGTTGGCAGTCACAGAATGAAATGTTTTTATTAATGCACCAATAATGCCAGCACAAAGTATTATGGTTCAACAATTGTCTGTGTAATATTGAGTTGGTTTGTAGAGAGCATAATGTGGTTTCCAAATTTAATTCTTTGTATCATAGACTCACCATAGCAGCATGCACTATTACAGCAATCAGTTGAAGAATGGCTCTACCTTCAAAACAGACTACAGCCCAATTGTTCCAACGAATTACATCAAAATCTATGTGGTTGCCATTGTAAGGAAAAACTGATAAGTAATATTGGATGCATTGGCAGAGATACTGAATATTTACTACAATATTTCATTCACTAGTTTTTGTACTGTCACTAGTATGTGATAAGTGGGTGCCATGATTTCTAATAAAAAAGCAGGTACAAATGGAACTTCAGTGACTTACATTGAAGCATGGTGAGGGTTGTTTTGGTCTGTGATTGCAGATAATTATGGGGGACATTTTAAAAATCACCCATTAGCAATCAGGCATGACCTTTGAGGGACATAGTGACCATTAAAATGTAATATTCACATAAAACTGCCACATGCCATTCACAATTTGACTTACCGTAATGAGTTTCGGTAGTCAGATGTGGGTATCATAATGTCTGTGAAGATTACAGTATTTAGCAATATCAGATAAAGTTTATCACTAAAAGTCAGCTTGCAGTCGCTGCCCTGGTGGTAACACATTTGGGGGTTAAAGGTACTGCTTGCTACCACAATCAAACATAAAATGTCTTGTAAAAGCAAACAGTGGAAAATCTAGGATGGAATGTAACAATATTATGAAAAGGATAGTTACTATTCACCATACAGCATAGCTGCTGAGTCGCAGAAAGGCGCAACAAAAGAACTATCGGAAAGTTAGTGTTCGGCCAACAAGGTCTTTGTCAAAAGTAGACAATAGAAACACACACACACACACACACACACACACACACACACACACACACACACACACGACCACAGTCTTTGGCAGCTGGAGACAGACAATGAGCAGCAGTGCATTATGAGAGAGAGGGGCAACTGGATGGGGATAAAGAGGAGGCTGGAGCAGGGAGGGGAGCGATAGCAGTGTCGGGAAGGAGCAAGGAGACACGATGGTGGAAAAAAATGCATGAACGATCATGGATCCTTGCTCCTGCCATTTGCATCAATACAGAAAAGTTTCCTTATCCCTAGCCAGAACCCAGTCCCCCATACTGTACCTGTCTAGTTGCTTGGTTCATGAAATCCCCCCAAATGGCCTTACCATCAAATATCCATCTCTGGTTGCCACCCTTCCCTCCACAGTGACCTAAATTTGTTCAGTTTCCGCCAATCTTTAGCCCTACCAACATTGTCCTGCAGCCACGCAGCTAAAGACGCAATGTTACGGATTGTACGGCCCCTCCTGCCGGTGGTACGAGTCCTCCCTCGAGCATGGGTGTGTGTGTTGTTCTTAGCTTAAGTTAGTTTAAGTAGTGTGCAAGTCTAGGGACTGACGACCTCAGCAGTTTGGTCCCTTAGGAATTCACACACACACACACACACACACACACACACACACACACATTGTCCTGCAAAACGATATCACTCAGGCCCAAACCTCCTTGCAACACCTCCTCCCCATCCATAAAATTCTCCTGCTATGCATTGAAACAAGTTACAAATTGAAACTCTTGCCCTACAGCAACTAGAGCAACATGCACAATGCCACTTCAAAAAACTCTCAACCTGCTCACTACCTACCCCTGCCTGGACACTTTTACAATAAACTCCAAACCTCCCCCACATCCCCTCATAGCTGACAAACCCTGTTTTGCAGACCTGCTACATTTACCCCACTGTCCAAAACTCCCTCCGACCACCACACATAATCCACAACCTAAATAGACACGAAACACAGTCATGAACTTTCCCTCCAAAAGCCTTAGCCCTGCAGGCCTCAGCTTTTGCCCAACTCCCAAAATCAATCATGTAGTACTTGTTAAAGATCTTGTCCCGGTCTCTAAAGTGGAAACACTTTTTTACTACCAACACTAACACTCAGACTCAACCAAAGATCAATGTAGAACCCTGCCTTACTCACTTCACTCCTCCACCCAACCATGATCCAACCCCACTTTCTCCAAATCACCTCCTGTTAACTTTCCAGGAGCTTTTAACCTGAAACCTTGCTTCACCATCATTCCCCATATTCCTCAATATTGAAACTAACCTTACACCCACAGAAAGACCCACAATCCACCACCTAAAAACTGATCCCGACTTTATAATCCTCCCTGCTGACAAAGGCTCCACCACTGTTGTTTTGAACTGCAGAAATCGGTAGGACCATCGCAGAACCTCTCCCTGGCATCTATCTCTCTCCTCACCCCTACCACTCCCTGCACTCCTCCCTTCTACATACTTCCTAAAGTCCACAAACCAAATCATCCAGGACGCCCCGTTGTGGCTGGTTACTATTACCTGCTATCTACACTCCTATATAAATGATACCAACCATTTCCTCCACCGACTCCCACCAGTTCCATTTTCTTTACCACACAGTGCACCATTTGCCACTATTGATTTATACCAACATCGCTAGTGCCCATGGCCTTACTGCTATTGAATACTACCTTTCCCAATGCCTGATGGATTTCAAAGCAATCACCTCCTACCTAGTGGCCATGTCTGTCTATACTCTCACTCAGGATATGGCCATGGCATCATCCTATGCCAACCTATTCATGGGACATCTAGAGGAATCCTTCCTAAACACCCAGAATCCCAAACCCCTCATCTGATTCAGGTTCATTGATGACATCTTCCTGATCTGGATCGAGGGTGAGGACACCCTACCCATATTCCTCAGAACCTCAACACCTACCCCATTCGCTTCACCTGATCCTACTCAACCCATCAATCCACTTTCCCTGATGTTTACCACCACCTCAAAGATAGCTATTTTAGCACCTCTGTCCATATCAAACCTCCCAACAACCAGTAGTACCTTCACTTAGACAGTTGCCACCTATTCCATACCAAAAAGTCCCTTCTGTACACCCTAGCCACCTGTAGTGATGAGTGGCCCCTCTCGAAATATACTGCTGGTCTTACTGAGGTCTTTACAGATTGTAATTACCCTCCAAACCTTATATACAATGCCTCATGCCTTATCTTTCCAGTCACCCATCACCTCTCAAAAGTCCAACTGTCCGGCCACAGAGGAACATGACTCAGTACCACCCAGGACTGGAGCAACTGAATCACATTCTTCGACAGAGTTTCAAATACCTTTCATTGTGCCCTGAAATGAGAAATGTCCTACCCACTATCCTTCCCACCCCTCACATAGTGGTATTCCACTGCCCATCAAACCTACACAATATCCTTGTCCATGCCTACGCAACCCCTGCTCCCAACCCCTTGCCTTATATCCCTGTAATAGACATAGATGCAACACCTGTCCCATACCACCACCACCACCACCACCACCTACTCCAGTGTGGTCACAAATAATACCTATACCATCAAAGGCAGGGCCACCTGTGAAATCAGTCATGTGATCTGCAAGAAGCTGCAACCACTATGCTGCACTGTATGTGGGCATGACGGCCAAGAAGCTGTTCGTTCGCATTATAATATTCCTTCCCCAAGTTAATTGCAAAAATGCACTAATTCTCTCTTGAATGAATGTCTACTGTACTGAGCAACTATGCAGAAAAAAAAAGAAAAAAGAAAAAAAGACAATATAATGAATGTTTGTGAAGTTAATTGCAGGACTTTCCTAACAAAAATTTTGAAGAGTCTCTGAAAATAATAATAATAATAATAATAATAATAAACCCGTAGGCCTCCGGTATGTTCTGCCAGTCGTGAAAGGCAACGAAAAGAACAAACCACTAATAGGGCTAACCCCCCTTTTAGTGTGATTAGTTGGTTCAGGACAGAACTAATGAAGCCTCGGACAAGCGCTGTCATGGTTGGGGACGACGCTTGAACCCTATGCCCGTCCACAATGGTAACGACACTACCAGCCACACCTGCAAACAATCTAGAAGGAAAACAAAGACAGAGGATGAGATGGTCAGATGAAGTTAACAGACACCTCATGTTCTGTTATTACCAAGCAACAAACTTAGGAACCAACACAACTGGATACAGATCACAAGTATAAACAACATTTATTACCAGATACCCAGAATTAAAATTTTTAACAGAACAACAACTAGCTGATTAGATCCGTGTAATAATCAAAAATAACAGGATACCCCAGTCAGAACTAGAAAACATCAAACAACAAGTACAAGAAATACTACAACAAAATAATGTGCAATCAGAAGAAGAAGAAAATACAGTAATGGACTCAAACATCCCAGAGCAAACAAACAAAGAACAACACACATCAATTAAACAATCAGAGGAAAACGAAATCTTAAGACAGCCACCAGAACAAGCACAAATAGAACTCGAAGTAACACACATGTTAGATATAGAAGAAAAATTTCAGCTGACATATATAGAATACAAAGACACAAATACAGACATTAGACCATTCTTGCATGGACCGCCAAGTAACCCACAAGTCGAAACAACAACAACAACTATCAACACAACAAAATAAATGAAAAATCAACTATGGAAGAGTTACAACTACTGGTTTATATAGTAGCACTCACTACACTAAATATACACACTAGGCAGAGATCAGAACCAACCAACACACAGAAGAAACCCACAAAACCAGCATGGCAACGCAGGCTACAGCTCAGAATAGAAAAACTGAGAAAAGTCATCGGACAGCTAACACAATTTATAAGAAATGAAATATCAGACAAAAAATGAAAAAGGTTAGGTAAAATCTCACAACAAGAAGCAATAGAGCAATTAGATGAAAAAAAGCAGAAATTACAAGCATTGGCCAAACGACTTGGAAGATACAACAAAAGTGAAAATAGAAGGAAACAAAACCAAACATTCAACACAAACCAAAAGAAATTTTACCAGACAATAGATAACACACACATTAAAATAGACAACCCACCAAACATAAAGACATGGAACACTTCTGGAGCAACATATGGTCAAACCCAGTACAACATAACAGGCATGCATAGTGGATAAAAGCAGAAACAGACACTTACAAGATGATACCACAAATGCCTGAAGTGATAATTTTGCAACATGAAGTCACCCAAGCAATTAATTCTACTCACAATTGGAAAGCCCCTGGAAAAGATAAAATGCCAAATTTCTGGCTAAAGAAGTTCACCTCAACACATTCACATCTAACTAAATTATTTAACAGTTACATTGCAGACCCATACACATTCACTGATACACTTACACATGGAATAACTTATCTGAAACCTAAAGATCAAGCAGACACAGCAAACCCAGCTAAATATCGCCCCATAACATGCCTACCAACAATATACAAAATATTAACTTCAGTCATCACGCAGAAATTAATGACACATACAACACAGAACAAAATTATAAATGAAGAACAAAAAGGCTGTTGCAAAGGAGCACGAGGATGTAAAGAGCAACTGATAATAGATGCAGAGGTGACATATCAAGCTCTAAAACTAAACAAAGGTCGCTACACTACACATACATTGATTACCAAAAAGCTTTTGATAGTGTACCCCACTCATGGTTACTACAAATATTGGAAATATACAAAGTAGATCCTAAATTGATACAGTTCCTAAACATAGTAATGAAAAATTGGAAAACCACACGTAATATCCAAACAAATTCAAATAATATCACATCACAGCCAATACAGATTAAGTGTGGAGTATACCAAGGAAACTCATTAAGTCCTTTCTGGTTCTGCCTTGCTCTGAACCCACTATCCAACATGCTAAATAATACAAAATATGGATACAATATTACTGGAACATACCCACACAAAATCACACATTTGCTATACATGGATGATCTAAAACTACTGGCAGCAACAAATCAACAACTCAACCAATTACTAAATGTAACAGAAGTATTCAGCAATGATATAAACATGGCTTTTGGAACAGACAAATGTAAGAATAATAGCATAGTCAAGGGAAAACACACTAAAAAAGAAGATTACATATTCAATAACCACAGCGACTGCATAGAAGTAATGGAAAAGACTGATGCCTATAAGTATCTAGGATACAGACAAAAAATAGGAACAGATAATACAAATATTAAAGAAGAACTAAAAGAAAAATATAGACAAAGACTAACAAAAATACTGAAAACAGAATTGACAGCAAGAAACAAGACAAAAGCTATAAATACTTATGCTATACCAATATTGACCTACTCATTTGGAGTAGTGAAATGGAGTAACACTGACCTAGAAGCACTCAATACACTTACACGATCACAATGCCACAAATATAGAATACATCACATACATTCAGCAACAGAAAGATTCACATTAAGCAGAAAGGAAGGAGGAAGGGGATTTATCGACATAAAAAACCTGCATTATGGACAGGTAGACAATTTAAGAAAATTCTTTCTAGAACGAGCAGAAACTAGCAAAATACACAAAGCAATCACTCATATAAATACATCGGCTACACCACTGCAATTTCATAACCACTTCTACAACCCTCTAGATCACATAACATCAACAGATACGAAGAAAGTAAATTGGAAAAAGAAAACACTACATGGCAAGCACCCGTATCATCTAACACAGTCACACATCGATCAAGACGCATCCAACACATGGCTAAGAAAAGGCAATATATACAGTGAGACGGAAGGATTCATGATTGCAATACAGGATCAAACAATAAACACCAGATATTACAGCAAGCATATTATTAATGATCCCAATACCACAACAGATAAATGCAGACATTGCAAACAACAAATAGAAACAGTAGATCACATCACAAGCGGATGTACAATACTAGCAAATACAGAATACCCCAAAAGACATGACAATGTAGCAAAAATAATACATCAACAGCTTGCTTTACAACATAAACTTATAAAACAACATGTTCCCACATACAAGTATGCACCACAAAATGTACTGGAGAATGATGAATACAAATTATACTGGAACAGAACCATTATAACAGATAAAACAATGCCACATAACAAACCTGACATCGTACTCACCAATAAAAAGAAGAAATTAACACAACTAATTGAAATATCCATACCCAGTACAACAAATATACAAAAGAAAACACGAGAAAAATTGAAAAATACATCCAACTGGCTGAGGAAGTCAAGCACATGTGGCATCAGGATAAAGTTGACATACCAATTATACTATCAACTACAGGAGTCATACCACACAATATCCACCAGTACATCAACGCAATACAGCTACATCCAAACTTATACACTCCTGGAAATTGAAATAAGAACACCGTGAATTCATTGTCCCAGGAAGGGGAAACTTTATTGACACATTCCTGGGGTCAGATACATCACATGATCACACTGACAGAACCACAGGCACATAGACATAGGCAACAGAGCCTGCACAATGTCGGCACTAGTACAGTGTATATCCACCTTTCGCAGCAATGCAGGCTGCTATTCTCCCATGGAGACGATCGTAGAGATGCTGGATGTAGTCCTGTGGAACGGCTTGCCATGCCATTTCCACCTGGCGCCTCAGTTGGACCAGCGTTCGTGCTGGACGTGCAGACCGCGTGAGACGACGCTTCATCCAGTCCCAAACATGCTCAATGGGGGACAGATCCGGAGATCTTGCTGGCCAGGGTAATTGACTTACACCTTCTAGAGCACGTTGGGTGGCACGGGTTACATGCGGACGTGCATTGTCCTGTTGGAACAGCAAGTTCCCTTGCCGGTCTAGGAATGGTAGAACGATGGGTTCGATGACGGTTTGGATGTACCGTGCACTATTCAGTGTCCCCTCGACGATCACCAGTGGTGTACGGCCAGTGTAGGAGATCGCTCCCCACACCATGATGCCGGGTGTTGGCCCTGTGTGCCTCGGTCGTATGCAGTCCTGATTGTGGCGCTCACCTGCACGGCGCCAAACACACATACGACCATCATTGGCACCAAGGCAGAAGCGACTCTCATCGCTGAAGACGACACGTCTCCATTCGTCCCTCCATTCACACCTGTCGCGACACCACTGGAGGCGGGCTGTACGATGTTGGGGCGTGAGCGGAAGATGGCCTAACGGTGTGCGGGACCGTAGCCCAGCTTCATGGAGACGGTTGCGAATGGTCCTCGCCGATACCCCAGGAGCAACAGTGTCCCTAATTTGCTGGGAAGTGGCGGTGCGGTCCCCTACGGCACTGCGTAGGATCCTACGGTCTTGGCGTGCATCCGTGCGTCGCTGCGGTCCGGTCCCAGGTTGACGGGCACGTGCACCTTCCGCCGACCACTGGCGACAACATCGATGTACTGTGGAGACCTCACGCCCCACGTGTTGAGCAATTCGGCGGTACGTCCACCCGGCCTCCCGCATGCCCACTATACGCCCTCGCTCAAAGTCCGTCAACTGCACATACGGTTCACGTCCACGCTGTCACGGCATGCTACCAGTGTTAAAGACTGTGATGGAGCTCCGTATGCCACGGCAAACTGGCTGACACTGACGGCGGCGGTGCACAAATGCTGCGCAGCTAGCGCCATTCGACGGCCAACACCGCGGTTCCTGGTGTGTCCGCTGTGCCGTGCGTGTGATCATTGCTTGTACAGCCCTCTCGCAGTGTTCGGAGCAAGTATGGTGGGTCTGACACACCGGTGTCAATGTGTTCTTTTTTCCATTTCCAGGAGTGTATATACAACTACAGAAATCCGTAATTATTGATACTTGTTCAATTACCCGAAAGTTCCTAAATGCAATATAACATATACCGTACAGTTAAAAGGAAGTCACGCTTGATGAAGGTCCGCGTCACTTTCCATTTTTGACCAGACATAACGTCTGAGAAAAGAAAGAAAGAATAATAATATTATTATTATTATTAATATTGTATCTACAGCAATAGAGATTCACTGGAGGAAGAGTCCTCCTAGGACTCCATGGCTGCAGTGATTGACGTTTTGGGTTGATGGGATGGTTCTGCACAATCTCAAAGAAAAACAGGAAGGGAATGAAAATGGCAGCAGATCCTTAATCGTTGTAGCGAGAATAAATCCACGTCCAGGCTACTAAATGCTACTTTTAAGAAAAGACGGCAATGTCGCTCATCGCCACTTCTGATCTGTGTTATTGTAAATTCAGTGCAGGCCCTTAAAATTATTTTTGCCACAGGATGTAAATCTTGCTGGTAAAACTTAAGCATATATGATGTCCAATGTGATATGTCGGGTTTTTAAAAGAATGAATTACCTTACCCTGTTTTGTCCTCTTTGAAGATGATTATATTCGCCATTTATTCATCAAGTTGAGCTCTTTTGGATTGCAATGGTTTTTAATCCTCCCACATATTCTATATAGACACCAAACATTAAAGCCACAATTCTGATTGCAATGGCGGACTATCCCTTTCATACAACATACAACAATATATACCTCTCTCTCCTGCTGCTAGAAGCAAAAACAAAAAAATTGTAAATTAAATCCAAGTCGGCTAACAAAGCCAGAGATACAATGTACAAAAGTCTCTTTTTAGTATTGCTGTTGCCACTCGCAACCACTATATCGTTGAGTATCACTAATACAGTCATAGTTTTTAACATATAAAACAATGTATAGCTTTTTTAGTCTATCCAGATCGGACGTTGAAAAAAAATTATGCATTTCATTTCAAAACATATGCGAAGTAAACATTTTGCCACTACCAGCTTTTAACAAAATAAAAAACATTTCCAGCATTGACACTTTCACCACTTTCGCATATGCATCGTAAGACAGAGAATACAATGAAATATCAAATTCTCTCTACAGGATACTACAGCATGAGTGGCCACTGACAAACTGTGGCCAAGAAACAAATGGATGACCTTGTTGCTGAGTACGCCACCCAACACGTTTTTCAGTTCAATGACTGCTTCACAGCCTGTGCCATTTGGATCCTTCCCACCAACACCAGTTTTTATGAATTGCACAGATGGAAACTCTCCGTGCAGTATTTCGTACGTTGCCATAACCCTCCTGGCCTCAATCTTTGTTAGTCATTGTCCTTACCCATCTAGCCCCTTCTGTGTTGTCATTCCAGCACTACACAGCCCTCTATTCCACCAATGCACCCATTCTTTCTACTTCTCTCCTTTTTCAACTACCCCCCTCCCTCACTTCCCCCGCCCTCTCATCTAACCTACCGACTGCACCTAGCCGCCATAGTCTCCACCTTGTCCGTGCACGCTCCCAGCAGCACTTTACTGTTCCCCAACTCTACCCTGCTATCCTTCCCCCTCCTCACCCCAGCCTCCTCCTTACACCCCTGCCCCCTCTCCCCTCAGTTGCCTCTCCCACAATGCACTGCTGCTTGTAGTCTGGCTCCAGCTGCCATAGACTGTGGTCATGTGTATGTGAGTTGTAATTGTGTGTGTGTGTGTATGTGTGTGTGTGTGCGCGTGTGCGCATGTGTGTACCCATATGTTGTCTACTTTTGACAGAGTCCTTGCTGGCCAAAAGCTAACTTTGACAGTCTTTTTGTTGTGCTTTTCTGTGACTCAGCATCTCCGCTATATGGTGAGTAGCAACTATCTCTTTCATAATACTCATAAAGTATCTTGTATTAGATCTGTAAACTTCACTCTTTTATCTGAATTGTGATGACCCATTGGGTGACATTATCGGAGGTCAAAGTTTTTCAGGCTGTACACATAGTAATCTTCCCTGCAAGGCTTTTTCTAACTCTCTCATTTGAAATTAGAGTTAGATGGCAAATAGCAGATCCTATTATTTTGAAGATAGGATCCGTTACAATCTTCCAAGCATGATAGACATGTTGAACCAATTGAATCTGGACTGACTTGGGTCACTTTGAAAAATAACATGTTAATCTGCATTCTTCTTAAAAATTCCTGTTAGATTTTAACTATGTGCCAAACCAAGACTTGAACTAGAGGCCTTTGCCTTTCATGGGCAAGCACTCTTATCAACTGAGGTACCCAAGCATGATCCACGACCGACTTCACAGCTTTACTTCTGCCAGTACCTTATCTCTGCTGGCCAATCCGCCAGCCAAGATAGTTACTCTGCATTGTGGATTCCATCCAGGTCTCACTCGCATTACGCTAAATGAGCATGTATCAATCTGTGTTCAGCAAGCAGAAAAGGCATACTCAATCTTTATTGTTTTACCTCATTCAAGTACTGTCAACAATGCTTACCCGTAGTGGTATGAAAGTAGAGTCCTGTTCAGCAACACTGTAACATTCAGCATCTCTTTGTAGCATACACCAAGCACACAATAATACTAATGTATACAGACTGAAGCAGCAAGTGAAAATTTGTACCAAGGCTGGGAATCGTACCCAGGTCTACTGTTTAATAGGAAGGTGCGTTAGCCACTAAACCACCTTGGCACACCGGTTCATACAACTGTACAGACTACTCCCTCCTCGATCCAAATTCTCACTGCTGCCCCAGTCTGCTTTAAATTCCCCCTTACAAACGAACAGAATTGCCGAGGCTGTCCATTTCTGGAATAGCACCTCAGAATTGAATGTAAATAGAACCAGCGTGAAACCCAAGTGCAGGAGGGAGGTGTGCCAAGATAATCTGTGCAATTGTGTGAACCACTCTGCCAAGGTGGCTTAGTGGCTAATACACATGCCTAGTAAGTAGGAGACTTGAGTTTGGTCCCGGCCTTGGGACAAATTTTCACTTGAGGCTTCAATCTATATACATAAAATCATATCCGTATGAGACCAGTTAATGTCTCTGAAACTGTTACTTCATTTGTATAAATACTAGTGCAATCTTCACAACTGAAGTTTGAAATTTATACATTTTCTTAGATAAAGCACATTTTCTTCATGCAATTAGTATTTTAATGCAAAAATAAGTGAACAATAAATTGCAGTGCTGTGAGGTGTACAGCTATACAATAACAATTTAAATTACCATGTTTACCTGAGTATAAGAGGACCCTGAATATAAGATGACCCCTTTTTTTAAGCGTCTCCCTGAAAATTTTTTAACACATTATTACTACTAAAAATTACAAACTTTTATTGACATGAGGTATCTGCCTAAAAAGTTACCATCTACACATCTTATGAACTTATGCTGTTTATTGGTTTTCTATGTTTTGATAATAGAAGGAGAAATAAAATAAACAAAAAGAAATTGTTTGCATTAATTTTTATCTTCACTGCCACCTCTGTTTAGCCTGTCATCTATGCTACCACTATCTTTAGTAATCATCGTCATCATCCTAACAGGGCAGCTGTGAAACTTATATCTCTGTTGTCACAAATATTATCATCTGCCACCACTCTCCTATTGGCTGTGTAGGACCAGCTGGTGCCACACCCCCTATCGTTTAATCTTACCTCTTGGTGAGCATCGACAACACTGCTGCACAAACAAAGTAAGTATGCCACTGGCCCCAGTTTAGACTTTTAGCATCTGTTGCAAAAATGCATGATATTATTGAGTATCTAGCCAATTTTACAGTAAATTCGATTGCGAGTGCAAATGGATTCAGGCAAACAAGTGCAAATGGATTCAGGCAAACCTCAGAGTAAACGTGATTGATGTTCAGAGAAAGCCAAATTACACAGTATAACTTACATATGGATTCAGGCAAATTGCAGTTTAAACATGGTAGATGGCCATAAAATGCAAAGTGCGTGGTATAGATTTCCATGATTGGCAGCACGATGAAATTTGCTGCCCGCGCACCACTCACCTTCCCAGCTCGTGTCACTCCCCCCCCCCCCCCCTCCCCCTCCCTCTTACCAAGCCTAACATTGTGCTGTGCTTGAGCAACAGTGAAACACAGACGGTATGTCTTGTAGCACGTAGGTCATATCTAACAACAGCAACTAATACATAAAAGATCGCAATCACGATTCACTCCAATTCTCGAACTTTCGCTCGCCCCGGGATTTAGTGCTGTCTGTTGGCACTAGTTACACAATGGGTCTTTCCGCTATAATTTATTCTTGCAGTGATAATTTCAATGTTTTTAACATGATTTTTTTTATTTGTTAGGTTTTTAATTCCAGACTAACTTTCTTTCTCGATCATCTGAAAGTCACCGTATTGATCTAAAGCTGATTGAAAGCTGGTAACCTTTTTTCCCGGTATCCTAATATGCGAACAGCTAATGAATTTTCATTTGCGATGCTCTTTGTGAATCATTAGTTTCTGATAACCAAATAAAATACTGACTTTGATTCAGAATCATGTAATGGTTTTTGAACGACAAGATCTTCACCTTCACTAAAAAAGCAACATAAATGTATTTATATGGTATCCATGCATGTGTGAGAACTTCTATTGCAAATCTGTTCATATACAAAAAAAGTTTGTGAATTGATAGAATTTAATGCTATTTCCTCCTGTGTTTCACAAAATTGTCAGTTCTTTAAGCAGAGCATTCTGTTCTTGTAGCACTTAGTCTATACATAGCTTCTCTTACTTCATTAGCTTCTCCGCTGCACTAGAGCCACGAGCAGGTTTGCCAATGCCAATTTCCCCAGAAATCTATGTGAAATCCCCCAAATTTGGAGAAAAAATTTCGTGATGCCCTGCAAATTCCGCACATAACACGATATTTGAGTGTTTAATTATACTCATCTTGAGTAAATTATTGATTACATTATTTCGTGTTCATAATAAGCATTTATTCTTCATAAATTCCAGCATTTACAAGAAAAACAACTTCAAGTAACTTTAAAAGCCACAGGCATGATGCCTGTAACATCTTGATTAATTTAGTTTCTTCAGGGAACCATATAACTTTCTTGGCAAATGCCTTTCCGAGATAGATGCCTGAAACACTCCTCTGTGATACAGACAAGGGGGAGATGGGTCAATAATTAAATCACTGAAGACTAAGGACTCTAATGGTTATGATGGAGTGCCTAGCAGAATATTAAAGTACTGTGCTCTACTGGTTAGCCCTTTATTTAGCCATATTTGTAATTTTTCCTATAGGAATGGTCAGTTTCCTGGACGATTTAAGTACTCAGTAGCAAAGCCACTTTATAAAAAGGGAGAAAGGGATAATGTAGACAATTTTAGACCTATTTCTGTGCCACCCGTGTTTGCTTAAGTTATTGAAAAGGCTGTATATGTAAGGATAATTGATCATTTTATATCACATGATTCGCTATCAAATATACAGTTCGGCTTTAGAAGTCGTAGAACAACTTTGATGTACTGGATGGGTTAAACAAAAGGTTTCAAACGCTAGGCATATTTTTTAATTTAACTAAGGCATTTGATTGTGTGGATCACAAAATATTGCACCAGAAGTTGGACCATTACGGAATACGGGGAGTTGCTTACAATTGGTTCATCTCTTACTTTAACAACAGACAGCAAAAAGTGATTATTCACAGTGTTGAGAATGGCTGTGATGTGGGATCTGAGTGTGGTACGATCAAGTGAGGTGTGCCCCAGGGATCAGTGTTGGGGCCATTCCTGCTCCTTATTTATTTAAATGATATGCCCTCTAGTTGGTAACTCCAAAATATTTATGTTTGCTGATGACACTAGCTTGGTAGTAAAGGATGTTGTGTGCAACATTGGCTCGGATTCAAATAGTGCAGTACATGACATAAGTTCATGGCTTGTAGAAAATAAACTAATGCTAAATCACAGTAAGACTCAGTTTTTACAGTTTCTATAACACAATTCAACAAAACCTGACCTTTAAATTTAACAGAATGTGCATATGATTAGTGAAATTGCACAGTTCAGATTTCTATGTGTTCAGATAGATAGTAGACTGTCATGGAAATCCCACATTCAGGATCTTGTTCAAAGACTTAAAGCTACCATTTTTTACTATTCGAACGGTATCTGAAGTGAGTGATCGTTCGACACAAAAATTAGTCTACTTTGCTTAATTTCATTCACTTATGTCGTATGGTATTATATTTTGGGGTAACTCTTCTAAAAGGATATTTTTTACTCAGAAACAGGCGGTTCGGGCAATAAGTAGTGTAAGTTCACAAACCTCTTGTCGATCGCTGTTCACGAGTCTGGGTATTTTGACATTGGCCTCTCAATCTATATATTCCTTACTGTCATTTCTTGTTAACAATATTAGTTTATTCCCAAGAATAAGCAGCTTTCGCTCAGTTAATACTCGGCAGAAATCCAACCTGCATTTGGATTGGAGTTCGTTAACTCTTGTGCAGAAAGATGTGCAGTATACTGCTGCATCCACTTTCAATAAGCTACCACTTCAATTCAAAAATCTTTGCAGTAATCCACATGCTTTCAAATCCAAACTGAAATGTTTCCTCGTGGGTCCTATTCT
Organism: Schistocerca cancellata; assembly: GCF_023864275.1. Lineage (NCBI taxonomy): Eukaryota > Metazoa > Arthropoda > Insecta > Orthoptera > Acrididae > Schistocerca > Schistocerca cancellata. The sequence goes on from NC_064627.1 coordinate 342,101,207, forward strand.
GTCAAGGAGTTCCTTTAACAATTAGGGTGATTCGTGTTGTATTGTGGATTGCGTTTACTTAAACCTATGGATTGACTTTTTTCAGGCACATAAACATTTTATTTTCATCTGTTATCACTTTTATGTTGTAATTTCATGTACTGACACGTTCCATGACCTTGGAGATTTGCTCCTCAATTTGGTCCTACGGAACCTGACGTGTAAATAAAAAATAAAATAAATACGTAAGCTCTCACTATAGTCGTAAAGTCATTTCAAGTAGCACACTGTTTCAGAATTTATGATATGAAAATGAGTGGTGTGTAGTACCATGTTGTAGAAATAAATCTATAACAACTCCAGAAAATTGTGTCTGAATGTTACTAAAGTGAGAAGATGCTTAAAATGTGTTTGCAGCTCTCTCGTAAAGATCTGAAACAATAGTAGTGACGTCAAGTACAGGGTGGTACACGAAACATGTTACCAATTGTTTCTTTCACAGTTTACGGCGCACATTAGATAGCCCGCTGGGATCTCTACAGCAGTACCAGCAGAGCTTGGAAAAACAAATTAATTACGAAATGACGTGTAATTCACGATACTGCCACTAGGAGACTAGTAAGTAGCAACGGCTGACAATGGAAGACTGACGACACAGCAACGATCAGCAATTGTATTACTTTTCCATGAAACGAAAAGCCTTGTTGTGACTCAGAGGCATTTTCGACAACAGTTTAACACACGATGGGTCCCTTGGAAGAAGACCATCCACAGGTTGTACGATAAATTTGTACAGGAAGGAACAGTATTGGAAGCAAAGTGACCTCGGCCTAAGCCTGTTTGTTCGCCGGAGAATATTGATGTGGTACGAGTTGCTGTACAGAGAAGTCCCAGGAAATCATGTAGAAAGGAAGGAGTGCAACTGGGAATATCCAGACATTCCGTTCAATGCATTCTTAAAAGTGACCTCCATATGTACCCATACAAAATGACCTGTGTACAGAACAACACAAGCAGCAGAGACTACTGTTTGCTTAGTGGGCGGAGGATAGGGAAGAAACACTCAACAACGTTTGGTTTTCAGACGAGGTGCATTTTCATTTAGACGGTGTGGTTAACAAACAAAAGCACGCTTTTGGGCCACTGAAAACCCACAAGTGCTTCATGAACGACAACATTATGCTCTGAGGATTACAGCGTGGGCAGCAATTTCCAGTCACGGACTTATTGGACCCCTTTTTCTTTGAAGAAACTGTGAACAGCGAGCTTTATTTGAGCATGCTTCGCAATTGCTTCATTCCACAGCTTCTTGCTACTGCCTTGCCCTTTCTACATGCAGTGGTTCATGCAATATGGAGCAAGGCCACATACTGCAAACACTGTGTTGGAGCTTTTACATGAGCATTTCGACATGCGGATCATTTAACTCAGGTTTCCAGGTCGCTTCAATGACGGAAAAAATTGGCCCCCATAGTCCAGACCTCAATCCATGTGACTTTTTTCTTTGGGGGTACCTAAAGGAAAAAATTTTCCCGAAACGTCCACATGATTTAATGGAGCTCAGAAGACTTATTCTTCAAGCTTGCAGTGAAATTACGGAAGTCATGTGCCATAGGGTAATCACTAACTTCAGTGTTCGTATGAAGGAAGTTAGGAAACGAAATGGTGGACATATTGAGCATATGCTGAGTTAGAACAAATCTCCATGGACGGCTCTTCATTGGAGTATATGTTCCTTTCAGATTGTATTGACAATAAAGTTTATATTCAAAAACAAAATGGTAACACATTTCATGTGCCACCCTATATCTTCTTCTGTGAGGATCATTTCAATATAAGTAAACAAAGCATATCATGAGGTACTGGTGGAAGTAGTGCTGTGAGGGCTGGTCATGGGTCATGCTTGGCTAGGTCAGTTAGTAGAGAACATACCCATGTGAAAGGCAAAGGTTCCAGGTTTGAGTCTTGCCATTGCATAAAGATATAATTTGCTAGTAAGTTTCAGATCAGTGCACACTCTGCTGCAGATTGAAAACTCATTATGGAGTTATCAATCTTTTCTACAATGAAGAGCCAAAGAAAGTGGTACACCTGCCTAATATCGTGTAGGGCCCATGAGAGCACGCAGAAGTGCCGCAGCATGACGTGGCATGGACCCAACTAATGTCTGAAGTATTGATGGAGGGAACTGACACCATGAATTCTACTGCAGGGCTGTCCATAAATCCGTAAGAGTAAGTGCTTCTGAACAGCACATTGCTAAGCGTCCCAGATATGCTCAATAATGTTCATGTCTCGGGAGTCTGGTGGCCAGCAGAAGTGTTTAAACTCAGAAGAGCGTTTCTGGAGCCACCCTGTAGCAGTTCTGGACATATGGGGTGTCCCAATGTCATGCTGTAAGTCCGTCAGAATGCCCAATGGGCTTGAAAGGATGTAGATGATCAGACAGGATGCTTACGTACGTGTCACCTGTCAGGGTCGTATCTAGTCATGTCAGAGGTCCCATATTACTACAACTGCATACGCTTCACACCATTGCAAAGCCTCCACCAACCTGAACAGTGCCCCGCTATGATGCATGGTCCATGGATTCATGACTTTGCCTCCAAACCCGTACACATCCATTCGCTCAATACAATTGGAAACAAGACTCGCCCAACCGGGCAACTTGTTTCCAGTCACCAGCTGTCCAATGTCAGTGTTGACGGGCCCAGGTGAGGTGTAAAGCTTTGTGTCGTGCAGTCATCGAGGAGCCTTCAGCTCCGAAAGCCCATATTGATGATGTTTCGTTGAATGATTCGCACGCTGACACTTGTTGATGGTCCAGCGTTGAAATCTGCAGCGATTTGTGGAAGGATTCCACTTAACGTCCCGTTGAACAATTCTCTTCAGTCGTTATTGGACCCGCTCTTACAGGATCTTTTGCCGGCCACAGCGAAGTCGGAGATTTCAAGTTTTGCGGGATTCCTGATATTCTCGGTACACTTGTGAAATGGTCGTACGGGAAAATCCCCACTTCATCCTTACCTCGGAGATGCTGTGTCCCGTCGCTCGTGCGCCGACTATAGCACCATAATCAAACTGACTTAAATTGTGATAACCTACCATTGTAGCAGGAGTAACCGATCTAACTGCGCCAGACAACTGTTGTGTTATATAGATGTTGCTGACCGCAAAGCCGTATTCTGCCTGTTAGATAACTCTGTTTTTGAAAACGAATGCCTATACAGTATATATATACTACATATACTATTCTATTAATTCCCAATAGAGAAATGTGCTGGTCTGTTACAAACATTTAATATTTGATTATGTAGAGGTGTTAGTGGTTAGGTTTACATGTTGTTGTGGTCTTCAGCCCTGAGACTGGTTTGATGCAGCTCTCCATGCTACTCTATCCTGTGCAAGCTTCTTCATCTCCCAGTACCTACTGCAACCTACATCCTTCTGAGTCTGCGTAGTGTATTCGTCTCTTGGTCTCCCTCTACTATTTTTACCCTCCACACTGCCCTCCAACACTAAACTGGTGATCCCTTGATGCCTCAGAACATGTCCTACCAACCAATCCCTTCTTCTAGTCAAGTTGTGCCACAAACTTCCCTTCTCCCCAATCCTATTCAACACTTCATCATTAGTTATGTGATCTACCCATCTAATCTTCAGCATTCTTCTGTAGCACCACATTTCGAAAGATTCTATTCTCTTCTTGTCCAAAATATTTATCGTCCATGTTTCACTCCCATACGTGGCTACACTCCATACAAATACTTTCAGAAACGACTTCCTGACATTTAAATATATACTTGATGTTAACAAATTTCTCTTCATCAGAAATGCTTTCCTTGCCATTGCCAGTCTACATTTTATATCCTCTCTACTTCGACTATCATCAGTTACTTTGCTCCCCAAATAGCAAAACTCCTTTACTACTTTAAGTGTCTCATTTCCTAATCTAATTCCCTCAGCATCACCCGACTTAATTCGACTACATTCCATGATCCTCGTTTTGCTTTTGTTGATGTTCATCTTATATCCTCCTTACAAGACACTATCCATTCCGTTCAACTGCTCTTCCAAGTCCTTTGCTGTCTTTGACAGAATTACAATGTCATCGGCGAACCTCAAAGTTTTTATTTCTTCTCCATGGATTTTAATACCTACTCCGAATTTTTCTTTTGTTTCCTTCACTGCTTGCTTAATATACAGATTGAATAACATTGGGGAGAGGCTACAACCCTGTCTCACTCCCTTCCCAACCACTGCTTCCCTTTGGTGTCCCTCGACTCTTATAACTGCTATCTGGTTTCTGTACAAATTGTAGTTAGCCTTTCGCTCCCTGTATTTGACCCCTGCCACCTTCAGAATTTGAAAGAGAGTATTCCAGTCAACATTGTCAAAAGCTTTCTCTAAGTCTACAAATGCTAGAAATGTAGGTTTGCCTTTCCTTAATCTAGCTTCTAAGATAAGTCATAGGGTCAGTATTGTCTCACGTGTTCCAATATTTCTACGGAATCCAAACTGATCTTCCCCTAGGTCGGCTTCTACTAGTTTTTCCATTTGTCTGTAAAGGTTTACATAGGCAAAGTAATTGTTCTAGATTTGGTGTGATAACAATCTAAATCAATAAAATAAACTCATTTACAAGAGCACTTGGTGAATATACAATGTATCTATAACTCCCCCCCCCCCCCCCCCCCCCCCCTTACATTGCTCTCCTTGCAGCCGAGAACAATGTGACGTCATGTCAACCATAATTCACACATTTAACTTTCCTGCAGCGTAGTAAATAAGTCTGTGATTATCAGTCGTTCGTGAGCGCAGCGTCTCGGAAACGCAGCTTTTAAAATTTAAGTGGTAGTGTTAGCTCTTCAAGGAGTGCTACTACATAACTGTGAATGAATAACAACGAACAATGCTATTGGAATTTGCGCAGCTGAATAAGTATTAAGGAGAAAAAAAGGACATTTTACTAATAACTATATTTGCACATTCAAGAACAAAAAAAATTTACAGCGAACACCACAGAATAATTAGCGCACACAAAGAGTGTTAGACAATGCCAAAGAGGTCTATTTTACACAGTGCACTTTGCGCCGTCACACACGAAATATATTGTTCACACAATTCCAACACCCCTCCTTGAACTTATATTTTGTGTGTTGCTTCCGCAAGATAAACCAAATAGTCCCACAATCTTCTCAAACTTCTCCCTTTCCAAGGGTTTGGTCAGAAGGTCAGCTAACATGTCTTCTGTGCGCAGATAGTCCACAGCAATGTTTTGTCGCTCTATGTGGTCCCGAATGAAATGGTGCCGTATATCAACATGCTTTGTCCTAGCACTAGTAACATCATTTTTAGCTAGGTTTATGGCTCTTTTATTGTCACAGAAGATGGTTGTAGTTTCCTCAATTAAATTGGGTTCTATTTCACTTAATGTTCGTAGCCATAATGCTTCCTGTGTGGTGTAAGATAGTGCCATATACTCGGCCTCTACGGTGCTCAATGCAACAGTTTTTTTGCCTTTGACAGGACCATGATGTGAGGCCCTCCATTAATTTAAAACAGCAGCCAGTGGTGGAGTATCTGTCTCCCAATTCACTCCCCCAGTCCACATCGCTATATCCCTCTAGTTTTGCGTTACCATCTCTATGGTATTTTAACCCATAGTTTGAGGTTCCTCTTAGGTATCGGAATATCCTCTTTACAGCTTTCCAGTGCTTTTCCTTTGGGTCTCTGCAATATCTGCTCACTGCATTGGTAGCAAAAGCAATGTCGGGTCGTGACGTTTGAGACAAATATAACAGACTCCCTACTGCTTCTAAATAAGGAACATTCTTGTCACATTCCACGTCAGTCTCATTTACACTTAACTTCACTCCTACTTCCGTTGGAGTACTTATGGGTTTGCAATCACTCATGCCAAATTTCTTTAATATTTTTTCTGTGTATGATGATTGACTTATGCTCAGTTCTTGTCTTTCTTCATCCTTAGTAATCTGCATACCTAAATAACGTTTGCAGGGTGTATACGACCCGGGAGATCCGGGAAAAACCCGGGAATTTTTACGTCCGGGAGAAAACCGGGAAAAACCCGGGAATTTTTTAGAATTCCGGGAACTTTTCCTTGTTTTCACCAATTAATTTTTTGTTATTTTGACTGGTAAGAACCAATCCCCCCATGAACCATGGACCTTGCCGTTGGTGGGGAGGCTTGCGTGCCTCAGCGATACAGATGGCCGTACCGTAGGTGCAACCACAACCGAGGGGTATCTGTTGAGAGGCCAGACAAACATGTGGTTCCTGAAGAGGGGCAGCAGCCTTTTCAGTAGTTGCAGGGGCAACAGTCTGGATGATTGACTGATCTGGCCTTGTAACATTAACCAAAACGGCCTTGCTGTGCTGGTACTGCGAACGGCTGAAAGCAAGGGGAAACTACAGCCGTAATTTTTCCCGAGGACATGCAGCTCTACTGTATGATTAAATGATGATGGCGTCCTCTTGGGTAAAATATTCCGGAGGTAAAATAGTCCCCCATTCGGATCTCCGGGCAGGGACTACTCAGGAGGACGTCGTTATCAGGAGAAAGAAAACTGGCGTTCTACAGATCGGAGCGTGGAATGTCAGATCCCTTAATCGGGCAGGTAGGTTAGAGAATTTAAAAAGGGAAATGGATAGGTTAAAGTTAGATATAGTGGGAATTAGTGAAGTTCGGTGGCAGGAGGAACAAGACTTTTGGTCAGGTGATTACACGGTTATAAATACAATATCAAATAGGGGTAATGCAGGAGTAGGTTTAATAATGAATAAAAAATAGGAGTGCGGGTAAGCTACTACAAACAGCATAGTGAACGCATTATTGTGGCCAAGATAGACACAAAGCCCATGCCTACTACAGTACTACAAGTTTATATGCCAACTACCTCTGCAGATGATGAAGAAATAGATGAAATGTATGACGAGATAAAAGAAATTATTCAGGTAGTGAAGGGAGACGAAAATTTAATAGTTATAGGTGACTGGAATTCATCAGTAGGAAAAGGGAGAGAAGGAAACATAGTAGGTGAATATGGATTGGGGGGAAGGAATGAAAGAGGAAGCCGCCTTGTAGAATTTTGCACAGAGCATAACTTAATCATAGCCAACACTTGGTTCAAGAATCATAAAAGAAGGTTGTATACCTGGAAGAATCCTGGAGATACTAAAAGGTATCAGATAGATTATATAATGGTAAGACAGAGATTTAGGAACCAGGTTTTAAATTGTAAGACATTTCCTGGGGCAGATGTGGATTCTGACCACAATCTATTGGTTATGAACTGCAGATTGAAACTGAAGAAACTGCAAAAAGGTGGGAATTTAAGGAGATGGGACCTGGATAAACTGAAAGAACCAGAGGTTGTAGAGTGTTTCAGGGAGAGCATAAGGGAACAATTGACAGGAATGGGGGAAAGAAATACAGTAGAAGAAGAATGGGTAGCTCTGAGGGATGAAGTAGTGAAGGCAGCGGAGGATCAAGTAGGTAAAAAGACGAGGGCTAAAAGAAATCCTTGGGTAACAGAAGAAATATTGAATTTAATTGATGAAAGGAGAAAATATAAAAATGCAGTAAATGAAGCAGGCAAAAAGGAATACAAACGTCTCAAAAATGATATCGACAGGAAGTGCAAAATGGCTAAGCAGGGATGGCTAGAGGACAAATGTAGGGATGTAGAGGCTTGTCTCACTAGGGGTAAGATAGATACTGCCTACAGGAAAATTAAAGAGACCTTTGGAGAGAAGAGAACCACTTGTATGAATATCAAGAGCTCAGATGGCAACCCAGTTCTAAGCAAAGAAGGGAAGGCAGAAAGGTGGAAGGAGTATATAGAGGGTTTATACAAGGGCGATGTACTTGAGGACAATATTATGGAAATGGAAGAGGATGTAGATGAAGACGAAATGGGAGATAAGATACTGCGTGAAGAGTTTGACAGAGCACTGAAAGACCTGAGTCGATCAAGGCCCCGGGAGTAGACAACATTCCATTTGAACTACTGATGGCCTCGGGAGAGCCAGTCATGACAAAACTCTACCATCTGGTGAGCACGATGTATGAGACAGGCGAAATACCCTCAGACTTCAAGAAGAATATAATAATTCCAATCCCAAAGAAAGCAGGTGTTGACAGATGTGAAAATTACCGAACTATCAGTTTAATAAGTCACAGCTGCAAAATACTAACGCGAATTCTTTACAGATGAATGGAAAAACTGGTAGAAGCCGACCTCGGGGAAGATCAGTTTGGATTCCGTAGAAATGTTGGAACACGTGAGGCAATACTGACCTTACGACTTATCTTAGAAGAAAGATTAAGAAAAGGCAAACCTACGTTTCTAGCATTTGTAGACTTAGAGAAAGCTTTTGACAATGTTGACTGGAATACTCTCTTTCAAATTCTAAAGGTGTCAGGGGTAAAATACAGGGAGTGAAAGGCTACTTACAATTTGTACAGAAACCATATGGCAGTTATAAGAGTCGAGGGACATGAAAGGGAAGCAATGGTTGGGAAGGGAGTGAGACAGGGTTGTAGCCTCTCCCCGATGTTATTCAATCTGTATATTGAGCAAGCAGTAAAGGAAACAAAAGAAAAATTCGGAGTAGGTATTAAAATTCATGGAGAAGAAGTAAAAACTTTGAGGTTCGCCGATGACATTGTAATTCTGTCAGAGACAGCAAAGGACTTGGAAGAGCAGTTGAACGGAATGGACAGTGTCTTGAAAGGAGGATATAAGATGAACATCAACAAAAGAAAACGAGGATAATGGAATGTAGTCAAATTAAGTCGGGTGATGCTGAGGGAATTAGATTAGGAAATGAGAAACTTAAAGTAATAAAGGAGTTTTGCTATTTAGGGAGTAAAATAACCGATGATGGTCGAAGTAGAGAGGATATAAAATGTAGACTGGCAATGGCAAGGAAAGCGTTTCTTAAGAAGAGGAATTTGTTGAGAATAGCAGCTTTCGAAATGTGATGCTACAGAAGAATTCTGAAGATAAGGTGGGTAGATCACATAACTAATGAGGAGATATTGAATAGGATTGGGGAGAAGAGAAGTTTGTGGCACAACGTGACTAGAAGAAGGGATCGGTTGGTAGGACATGTTTTGAGGCATCAAGGGATCACAAATTTAGCATTGGAGGGCAGTGTGGAGGGTAAAAATCGTAGAGGGAGACCAAGAGATGAATACACTAAGCAGATTCAGAAGGATGTAGGTTGCAGTAGATACTGGGAGATGAAGAAGCTTGCACAGGATAGAGTAGCATGGAGGGCTGCATCAAACCAGTCTCAGGACAGAAGACCACAACAACAACAACAACAAGAACCAATACTCAAACGAAGGATATTACTGTATCCCGCTTCTGCAGAATAATGCTGCAGCAAAAAAACATGAACGAGAGAAAAAAAAACGAAAATAAAACTTAAGTTGCAAAGGAAATGCGCCATATACAACAACAAAACACAGTGTTCATACAAGCGTCTGCCAATCAAAGTGTGTCAAAGGCTTTAGGAAGAATATGCAGTGCTTCCTAACAACAAATTGCCTCTGATGAGGTGACATGACAGCTATTTACATTTGATTCATTTGAGCAGTTGCGGGCGGGCTCTTGCGCATGCGCAGTTGAATCGCCTGAGAGTAGTACGTTCTCCCGCTTCTGGCTACAGATGTGTGGCTGGGCGCCACTATCTAATTGCTCCGGTTCGGAAACATTGTAGATCCAGGGCTGATGCACAGAGCAGTCTTGAGTTGTAGTGGGGAGGTGGGTAGTCTCAACGTGACCTGTGTTTACGTTTAATGATTTTGCTGTTTCCTCTTCGTTTATTGCTCTCGCATTAAATGAAAACAAAAATCGGATTTCTGTGGCCGGGAGTTACCAGATGAATTAAAATACATTCGCATAGTTACGGAAGGCTAAAATATGTTACTAGTTTCACCTTTCTGACAGTCAAGCGTTAATCACATTGCAGAACAATGAAGTTATTTTTGTCGGTTTGCTAAAGAGATTTGGCTTTTATTAATATTTTGCGCTGAGGCAGTCAATTTATTTGAAACGAAGTGTTTAATTTCACACTGTTGGCTAGTTTCAACTGTTCGCTTCATTTCAAGTGCACGTTTTCCATCTTCTGGCTCGTATGGCATTATGCCATAATAAAGAACCAAACACGAGATAATACAGTACTGCTACTCAAGAAAATTTACATCCGAATCTGGACGTACGATTGTGCACTTTAAGCCGAATTATGCATTTTAGTATAGTTCACGAAATTCCGATGCTCCTGAAGTATCCTTTGATGTCTTTTTTCTTTTATGACATAATGCAAGATCTTTTAATGTTTTACACCTACGAACGTGCGGGCTTCCTGCGTCACCGTAGCTGCGTAGGCGCAGTGACACCTGTTATCTGGCGCTCTCTGGCAACTGCTGAAACGAACCAATTTCTAGCAGGTCACGGGAAAATATTACGAATGGTGGTTTGAAAAGTGTTACTTTCAAAGTAAATTTCCTTTTACGCAAGATGAACTGTGTGCGAGAATGTACGATGAATTTCTTAAATCACAGAGCGTTTGACTTTCATCTAAAAATCAACTCTTTGAGGATGACCATGTAGAAGAATTTCGAACCCAGAAGATCAGACCTTTAAGTCGTTATTAAAAATTTTACTCGCACATTTGTGTGATGTATCTTAAAGTGTAACACGCGCAAAATGATCAGCATTATACACTCCTGGAAATTGAAATAAGAACACCGTGAATTCATTGTCCCAGGAAGGGGAAACTTTATTGACACATTCCTGGGGTCAGATACATCACATGATCACACTGACAGAACCACAGGCACATAGACACAGGCAACAGAGCATGCACAATGTCGGCACTAGTACAGTGTATACCCACCTTTCGCAGCAATGCAGGCTGCTATTCTCCCATGGAGACGATCGTAGAGATGCTGGATGTAGTCCTGTGGAACGGCTTGCCATGCCATTTCCACCTGGCGCCTCAGTTGGACCAGCGTTCGTGCTGGACGTGCAGACCGCGTGAGACGACGCTTCATCCAGTCCCAAACATGCTCAATGGGGGACAGATCCGGAGATCTTGCTGGCCAGGGTAGTTGACTTACACCTTCTAGAGCACGTTGGGTGGCACGGGATACATGCGGACGTGCATTGTCCTGTTGGAACAGCAAGTTCCCTTGCCGGTCTAGGAATGGTAGAACGATGGGTTCGATGACGGTTTGGATGTACCGTGCACTATTCAGTGTCCCCTCGACGATCACCAGTGGTGTACGGCCAGTGTAGGAGATCGCTCCCCACACCATGATGCCGGGTGTTGGCCCTGTGTGCCTCGGTCGTATGCAGTCCTGATTGTGGCGCTCACCTGCACGGCGCCAAACACGCATACGACCATCATTGGCACCAAGGCAGAAGCGACTCTCATCGCTGAAGACAACACGTCCCCATTCGTCCCTCCATTCACGCCTGTCGCGACACCACTGGAGGCGGGCTGCACGATGTTGGGGCGTGAGCGGAAGACGGCCTAACGGTGTGCGGGACCGTAGCCCAGCTTCATGGAGATGGTTGCGAATGGTCCTCGCCGATACCCCAGGAGCAACAGTGTCCCTAATTTGCTGGGAAGTGGCGGTGCGGTCCCCTACGGCACTGCGTAGGATCCTACGGTCTTGGCGTGCATCCGTGCGTCGCTGCGGTCCGGTCCCAAGTCGACGGGCACGTGCACCTTCCGCCGACCACTGGCAACAACATCGATGTACTGTGGAGACCTCACGCCCCACGTGTTGAGCAATTCGGCGGTACGTCCACCCGGCCTCCCGCATGCCCACTATACGCCCTCGCTCAAAGTTCGTCAACTGCACATACGGTTCACGTCCACGCTGTCGCGGCATGCTATCAGTGTTAAAGACTGCGATGGAGCTCCGTATGCCACGGCAAACTGGCTGACACTGACGGCGGCGGTGCACAAATGCTGCGCAGCTAGCGCCATTCGACGGCCAACACCGCGGTTCCTGGTGTGTCCGCTGTGCCGTGCGTGTGATCATTGCTTGTACAGCCCTCTCGCAGTGTCCGGAGCAAGTATGGTGGGTCTGACACACCGGTGTCAATGTGTTCTTTTTTCCATTTCCAGGAGTGTATGTGGAAGCTTAGCTTCTCTTGTAGCTTATTAATCTTCGAGACCAATATTATTTGTGAAAGCTTTGTTTTTCTTCTAGCAAAACTATGTATATTAATTTAAACCATTAACTTTTCTTTTTGTGTGTCCGTGCTACTTAAGAGTGATCTTGCTATTGGTTGACTACCCTACGTGTCCTGTGCTCTCATCAGCTGCCGAGGTCACGTGACATGAGCTATGACTGCCTTACAAAAGCACGTCGCAATCTCGATTTCATTGCTTCGGAAAGTAACATGCAGTGTTTTATGGAATTCGAATTTATACCTCCGTAAAATGAAGAAATGCAGCCTACATGTTGCTGCACATCAAAGATCTTTCCAAAACGTGTTTTTTTCCCCCTGGGTTTCGTTTCCTTAAGTGCCGTCAAATTCTACGTCTCTGTAGAAAACCATAAACATTCTAACGATTGATAAGTTTTACAGTGCCGAGGAAAAGTATACTGTCATTTTACACGGAAAATGCGTATTTTCACCCGGGAGAAAGTGTATTTTCAACCGGGAAATCCGGGATTTTTTTTTCCTTGTCCACGTATACACCCTGGTTTGACTTCTCCCAAATCATGCACCTTAAACTTGGTTTGCAGCTATTTCTTGAAAATTCTCATTTGCCCTTCACTTTCAGTCAGGATAAAGAAATCTTCCACCCATATCGCCATTATTATTATTTCTTCTTTTCTCCCTTTGTAGTAAATGCTGGGATCTGCCTTGGATTGCTTCATATTCATATTTATTAGAGTTTCATGTAGACATCGATTCCAGCAACGTCCACTTTGTTTAAGTCCATAAATACTTTTTCTCAAACGCCAAATCTTTTTACTTTCTGATCTGGTTTTTATGGTTTCCCTTGGTGGAATGACATATATCTCCTCCTCCAATTTCCCATTTAAATATGCCGTTTTAACATCCATATGATGAATTATTAAATTTCGTTTTACTGCCAAGGCTAAAAGATATCTCAATGATGCATACTTGACTACAGGTGAAAAGGTTTCTTCGTAATCTACCCCTTGTTTTTGTGAATATCCTTTTACCACAAGTCTTGCTTTGTATTTTGGCGATGAGCTTTCAGGGTTCTTCAAATTGAATACCCATCTTACCTGCAGTGGTTTCTTATCTCCTGGCATATCTACCCATTCAAAGGTTTCGTTCTGATATAAAGATTCTAATTCTCTCTTCATCGCTTCTTTCCATTCTTGAGAGTTTGGGCCACTCATTGCTTCTTCTGCTGTTCTTGGCTCATCATTAAAAGACTGTGCTATATACATCTCAAAATCCAGATATTCCTTCGGTTTTGGTACACGAGAAGAACGCCTTACATTGTTTTCTTCATTTGTTTCATCCTCTAACTCATTGTCATTATAAATTGTATCCATTTGTCCTTGGCTGTCGTCTTCCTCTTCTTCACTTTCTATTTCCTCACACAAGGTTTCACCTTCTGAACTAGGTGCAGTTGACTTAGTGGTTTTGCTCTCTTTTGAGTCCTTTCTACACTCCTGGAAATTGAAATAAGAACACCGTGAATTCATTGTCCCAGGAAGGGGAAACTTTATCGACACATTCCTGGGGTCAGATACATCACATGATCACACTGACAGAACCACAGGCACATAGACACAGGCAACAGAGCATGCACAATGTCGGCACTAGTACAGTGTATATCCACCTTTCGCAGCAATGCAGGCTGCTATTCGCCAATGGAGACGATCGTAGAGATGCTGGATGTAGTCCTGTGGAACGGCTTGCCATGCCATTTCCACCTGGCGCCTCAGTTGGACCAGCGTTCGTGCTGGACGTGCAGACCGCGTGAGACGACGCTTCATCCAGTCCCAAACATGCTCAATGGGGGACAGATCCGGAGATCTTGCTGGCCAGGGTAGTTGACTTACACCTTCTAGAGCACGTTGGGTGGCACGGGATACATGCGGACGTGCATTGTCCTGTTGGAACAGCAAGTTCCCTTGCCGGTCTAGGAATGGTAGAACGATGGGTTCGATGACGGTTTGGATGTACCGTGCACTATTCAGTGTCCCCTCGACGATCACCAGTGGTGTACGGCCAGTGTAGGAGATCGCTCCCCACACCATGATGCCGGGTGTTGGCCCTGTGTGCCTCGGTCGTATGCAGTCCTGATTGTGGCGCTCACCTGCACGGCGCCAAACACGCATACGACCATCATTGGCACCAAGGCAGAAGCGACTCTCATCGCTGAAGACGACACGTCTCCATTCGTCCCTCCATTCACGCCTGTCGCGACACCACTGGAGGCGGGCTGCACGATGTTGGGGCGTGAGAGGAAGACGGCCTAACGGTGTGCGGGACCGTAGCCCAGCTTCATGGAGATGGTTGCGAATGGTCCTCGCCGATACCCCAGGAGCAACAGTGTCCCTAATTTGCTGGGAAGTGGCGGTGCGGTCCCCTACGGCACTGCGTAGGATCCTACGGTCTTGGCGTGCATCCGTGCGTCGCTGCGGTCCGGTCCCAGGTCGACGGGCACGTGCACCTTCCGCCGACCACTGGCGACAACATCGATGTACTGTGGAGACCTCACGCCCCACGTGTTGAGCAATTCAGCGGTACGTCCACCCGGCCTCCCGCATGCCCACTATACGCCCTCGCTCAAAGTCCGTCAACTGCACATACGGTTCACGTCCACGCTGTCGCGGCATGCTAGCAGTGTTAAAGACTGCGATGGAGCTCCGTATGCCACGGCAAACTGGCTGACACTGACGGCGGCGGTGCACAAATGCTGCGCAGCTAGCGCCATTCGACGGCCAACACCGCGGTTCCTGGTGTGTCCGCTGTGCCGTGCGTGTGATCATTGCTTGTACAGCCCTCTCGCAGTGTCCGGAGCAAGTATGGTGGGTCTGACACACCGGTGTCAATGTGTTCTTTTTTCCATTTCCAGGAGTGTATTTTCAAAGAATATTACATCTCTACTTGTGACAATCTTTTTAGTCAATGGATCCATTAATCGGTAGCCCTTTGAATTTTCACAATAGCCTACAAAAATATACTTTTTACCTGTCGGATCCCATTTTCCTCTTAGCTGTTTTGGAATATGTGCCATTGCATCACACCCAAAAACCCTTATATTGCTTAGATCAGGTTTCTTTCCTATCCATATCTCATAAGGGGTTCTATTCTTTAATGCTTTTGTAGGTGATCTATTGTTCAAACATACAGCTGTTGACACTACCTCTCCCAAAAATCTTTGGATAATTCAGCGTCAGTCATCATGCTCCTTGCTTTCTCAGCAATGGTCCTATTAGCCCTCTCAGCAACCCCATTTTGAGATGGGCTGTACCTTATGGTAGTTTGATGCCTGATTCCCTTTTCTGCCAGAAGTTTCTTCAATTTCTGGTTAATATATTCTCTCCCATTATCAGACCTGATGATCTTGATCTTCTTTCCCGTCCACCTTTCAACCATATTGCAATATTCCTCAAAGATATATCTCACTTGGTCTTTAGGACTAAGAAAATAAACATGAGTATATCGTGAGTAATCATCAATAAACGTAAGAAAATAATTACTCCCACCTATGGATTCACACTCCATCGGGCCACATACATCTGTGTGGATTAACTGTAAGACTTCTGTGGATTTACTCTTACTAGTCTTGAAGGGTAACCTTGCTTGTTTTCCCTTTATACATGTCTCACAAGGATCCTTGGACACTCTAAAATTCTGTATTCCCTTTACGAAATCCTTTATTATCGACATACTCTTTCTATTTAGATGTCCAAGCCTCCAGTGCCATAAAAAACCTTCTGCTGAATATACTGAATCACTAACATTTTTATGTTTACTGTCAATGGTATCCAACTTAAAAATACCCCTTTCGTTACTTGCTGTAGCTATAACTTAACCACTTTCACTGATTACTCTTGCACCCTGCATGTCAAAAGTGACTGTATTTCCTTTCTTGGCACTTTCCCCTACAGACAGCAGGTTAGTTGCAACATTTTTCACGTAATGAACATTGTGTGCTGTAACCATATCTGATTCACCATTTACACTTACATGTAGGTCTAGTTTCCCAGCCAGGTGACACTGGAGCTTGTTGCCATCGACAGTAGATATTCCTATATGAGTCTTATCTTTGATGTCATAAAGAAGTGATTTATCTTTAACAATATGCACAGATGCACCTGAGTCTAAAATCCATTCCATATCACGATTACTCATCCCACCAAAAGAATAAAAACATGAGAGTGTCTTACCTTTGTTATTGGTCCTTCTCTCTGGGCTATCAGTAACATACCTCTTTTGCTGAGTGTCTGATCCTGGGCTTACTTTTTCTTTGCACTGAAACGCAATATGTCCCATCTTCTGACATTTATAGCACCTCACCGATTTCTTCTTTTTGTTTTTTGAGTAGAGAGCAGACGCACCTTCCTTCTCCAATGTACAACAGCTTGGAGCACTCTTTACGTCCTGCAGGATTTTCACCTTAACACTGTCGCCTGTGATTGGTATACCCGAGCTTTCAAGTCCCATAACACAGCTCTACAAAATAAATTTTTTTTTCGTTGCCAGGGAAGTTTGAACGAAAATGGGATATTGTTATGATACTCATTCCAAGTATATTTGTACTTTTTCCAAATTGGCTCTGGTTTTTGAGATATGGGTTATTTGTGGAAATGAGAGTTTCATGTGGATAATATCGACTGCAGGGTCCATATATGGTGTAATGTATTTGCTACCTGTTTTTTAATTAGTGATATTGTACTATCTTTATTAAACAATTGTGCTCAGGGAGTGCATCTGTGTGGTTGAGGATTACATCATGCAAACATCACACTGTCAGCATGTGTTCAGTCCTGTTGTGCGGTGCATGTGTTGAAGATATTGAGGGTTGTGCAGATTTGAATTCGGCGGTACTCGATATTCATTTGTTGGCCGAGGTAATCCCCGCAACAGCCGATAGGTAGCGTTCAGTGTAAACAAGAAAAATGGCGATGGTCGAAAGTCACACACATGTGCAGTGCAGCTTCAAGGAGAAAGAACCTTTTCATCGTGACGTAGCAAATAAGAGGTGAGTATTCATTTCACACAAAACAATTAATTATGTTTGTTGGATGTGATTGACATGCAAATACAAGAAAGTTCTGCATAATATGTAGTATTTGTGCAATTTTGTTTTAGGAAAACATGAGTTCTTCACGCCGTCTTTGCGTGAACCATCCAGATGAGTTCTGCTACATTTGTGGTGAATACGTTCTTCAAAAGAACAGGAAGAATATCACTCCTTTTGTGAAGGAAGCGTATCTGGCATATTTCGGAATTAAACTTGGAGATCAAGACAAGGCGTGGGCACCCCATAAAGTTTGTAAATGCTGTGTGGAGTGCTTACGGCAGTGGACAAAACGAAAAAGGAAAAGCTTAAACTTCGGAGTGCCTATGGTATGGCGAGAGCAGAAGAACCATACAGATGATTGCTATTTTTGCATTGTTAATGTGAAAGGTTTTAATAGGTTCAAAAAACGAAAGTGGGAATATCCCGATTTGGAGTCAGCAAGAAGACCAGTGGTGCACAGCAACGATGTTCCTGTACCAACCTTCACAACATTACCCACGCTAACATCATCAGATGATGAGGTGCACGGCGAGGAATGTACAAGTAGTGGTTCGGAATACGAAGGACGTGAGACACAACCCCAGCAGTTCGACCAGAAGGAGCTCAGTGACTTGATACGAGAACTCAATCTTTCAAAGCAAGCATCAGAACTCTTAGCATCCAGGCTTAAGGAAAAGAACTGTCTTCATCCAAGTGTTAAAATAACAGCTTACCGGACGAGAGAAGAAAACCTTCTTCCATACTTCAACCAAGAAGAGGTTATAGTGTATTGCAACAATATACCTGGACTTTTACTTGAATTGGGGCTGCCAGAATATAGACCAGAGGACTGGCGTCTCTTCATAGACAGTTCCACTAGAAGTTTAAAATGTGTTCTCCTACACAATGGCAATCGTTACGCATCTATTCCAATTGCCCACTCAACAAAACTTTGTGAAGCATATGCTAACATCAAGATGGTTCTGCAGAAAATTCAGTATATGCAGCACCAGTGGTTGATTTGTGTTGATTTGAAAATGGTGAACTTCTTGCTTGGACAACAAAGTGGATACACAAAGCACCCATGTCTTATCTGCATGTGGGATAGTAGGGCAAAGCACGAACATTGGAAGCAGAAAACATGGCCTCCAAGGGAACATATGGCTGTTGGTGAAGCAAACATCATTAATGAACCTCTGGTTAGTAGGGACAAGATTGTTCTTCCACCATTACATATTAAGTTAGGACTAATGAAGCAATTCACCAAAGCTTTAGACAGAAATGGTAATTGCTTCACATACATCTGCAATACGTTCCCTGGACTCAGTAGTGAAAAACTTAAGGCAGGAATATTTGATGGTCCTCAAATTCGCAGGCTCATCAACGATACCAATTTTACAAGTGTCATGACTGTCACTGAAGCATCGGCCTGGAACAGTTTTGTCGCTGTTGTAAAATGTTTTTTGGGCAATCATAAAGATCCCAATTACGAGGAACTGGTCAAAAACATGCTCACTAACTTTCAAAACTTAGGAGCTAACATGAGCATAAAATTGCACTTCCTTCACAGCCACTTGGATCGATTTCCTCGTAATCTAGGTGATTTCAGTGAGGAACAAGGAGAGCGGTTCCATCAAGATATGAAAGGAATAGAGGAAAGATATAAAGGAAGTTGGGACAGGCATATGATTGCAGATTATTGCTGGAATCTGCAACGTGACTGTTCTGAAGAGACCTATAAAAGGAAAGCGTGCAGGAAGCGGTTCGTCATGGACGGAAAATGATATACTTATAGAGAAACTTTTCAATTATGTTTTATACGTGGACAAATGCCTATCAGGTTTTCATAGAAGCTATTTATAAAGATTATTTTCTTTTTTCATTGTAGTTTGTAGCGCTCGAGTTCAGTATTAGCAATTTTTTCTAATTTTTTGAATAAATCATGCATTATCTCAAAAACTAGAGCCAAACTGCATAAATGGTTGCTATATTCGTCCTCAGCACCACTAACCCATCCTAAAGCCACTCAAATATCCTTGGCAAGAAAATGAGTGTTGACCAGTGTACTCATAGGTGCATACCTTTCGGGCAGTCCTGCCAACAGCAATGTTCCTATCCATTCGTCAGCGATTTCGAATCTCATGTTTCTCAGTCGGTTCGACGTGGTTATTATTTTGTTAACGTATTCGTCTACACTCTTACATTTGTCCAGACGAGTGGTAATTAACTCGCGTAATAATCCTACTTTTCTCGTAAGACCACCATCCTCGAATACACTTCGTTAATTATCCCAGACTTCTTTCGCTGTAGCAGCTTTTTCAACGTGAACATAATTCACCGAATCAATCAGTAATATCAATTTTGATTTTGCTTTCCTATCCT
Organism: Schistocerca cancellata; assembly: GCF_023864275.1. NCBI lineage: Eukaryota > Metazoa > Arthropoda > Insecta > Orthoptera > Acrididae > Schistocerca > Schistocerca cancellata. The sequence continues at coordinate 342,120,845 of NC_064627.1, forward strand.
TATTTGAATAATTCTGATCTGTGGATTTCATTGTCCCATATACCACGTCCCATAGGTCGTCTAAACGTAAATACGCCTCTACTGCGAACTTCCAGTTTGCATAGTTTTCGCGACCTATAAGTTTTTCAATCTGTGGAATTTGTGCCGCACTCATTCTTAACGGTAACTTGCTTTTTATTGCCGTAAAGAACACCGAAAAATAATACGGAAAAAATTGCGTTCGTCTTGTAAGGATAACTCGCACTTCACGTAAATTGGAACTTTTCCAATACTTTCTCCATACTATTTTATTGATATACTTATTCCAAATGCAGCCTGGGCCCATAACCTATTGGAATTTGCGCAGCTGAATAAGTATTAAGGAGAAAAAAAGACATTTTACTAATAACTATATTTGCACATTCAAGAACAAAAAAAAATGTACAGCGAACACAACAGAATAATTAGCGCACACAAATAGTGTTAGACAATGCCAAAGAGGTCTATTTTACACAGTGCACTTTGAGCCGTCACACACGAAATATATTGTTCACACAATTCCAACAAATGCTTACAATTATTTGAGCAGAGAGTTGGCGTTTTCTGTGCTCAAGACACATTGGTAGGCATATGAATCATTTGCTTCGTGACTATCAAGTATCATTTTCTACTGCTCACATCCTTAGCAATATAACAGTTATTGTGACTATTACAAGAGGCTTAATTTCACTTCATTTTCGTACCAACACACACAGTATCACATTTGTGTCTCTAACATTTGTCTCTCTAACAAACTTTGACAATACATTTTTACATCCACGTGTTATTTCTGTCACAACAACTGATGAGTTGTGGAATAGAGTAAACCCACTGTAAATGTTTAATAAATAAATTAAATATCATACCTATCTTACTCATCGAATATTTGATTCGGAATCGGCGTAATTTAACATCATATTCTATGTTGCAAACAAGAACTATATTTGAGCATGACCGAAAGCATCCACAAAAGCATCTTAGTTCTTACTTCTGTGGGTTACCTACATAAATTTCTACCATAGCAAGGATCTTAAAAATAAGGTTGGCATGGATGTTAAAAAGAAGGGAGGTGGCATTAGACTTTCGGTGTACGTTGTTTTGAAATCAGAGTATGAGCCATTTTAAGTAGCCCAAAACATTAGCAGACTACTGAGTACAAGTGCTTCTTGTTCATTATTTCTGCCGTGTGCGCGCAATAACTATTTGAAATACAAAAAATTATGGAACTTACATGAATAACGTCCTGTCTGTAAGGCAATTACGAACGTTTTTCTGTTCTTGAATGCGTATTTGCTCCATGAATGACACAGTCAGTGACGTCACGGGGAAGAGTCACCACGGTGAACTATGGGGGCATGAATGCGGTAAACCTTTGTTTTCGGCTGGATTGAAGTTTGGTACATAATGCCATCTCCCATCTTTTTCTACCTCCATATAAGGTTGGGCAAATAATCGTTTTGCTACGCCGTTGGCTGGCACGAGGCCTACGAAAAAGACAGGCCTCGGCGCGTACGTTACGCGCTCGCTCGCTCAACTCAGCAGACAAAATGCGTTTTTAAACCTGTTAACTCGCAACTGGTTGTGTACGTACTAACGGGAATTGCATCTTTTACTGTAATCTGCCATTATGAGGTTATACTGATTATTAGTCGTACAACAAAATTTAAGATTAATTCTCGACATACATGGTATAACGGCTTGTTTATGGCATTTAGTCTCTTCTGATTAACAGTCCTCATGTCATACAAGATGTGGCGTCTTATGCAGCAGAGAACCATTTGGCATGACTTTAATTTTATTATACCCCAGTACATCCGTAATAAATTATCAGCAGGCTTGTGGACGTACTATCATTGTAGGACGGATGACACTAAGACTCCACAGTAGTGGCTTCCAGTACAAGATGCAATTCTCGTTTGTACGTAGACGTCTAATTCCTAGTTAACAGGTGCAGAAACGCAGTTTAGCTGCTGAGTTTAGCGAGCTCGGCCTACCTTTGTGACGTACTCACCGCGGCCTGCCTTTCTCGTGGGCCTCAAGTGTACCTAAAAGACGTCATGTGCACAAAAAGAAAAAAAACGCGTTTCCTTCTGCGCGTGCCTCATAATTTACAGATACTATAGCATTTGATCGGCGCAAAAGCCGTGTATGTTTTGTCAGCAATGAGCAACACGGCAAAAGTTATTCACCCTGCTTCGTTCCTCGTTATTTATGCAGCAGCTTTGCTCACACTTCCACAACCCTCACCTCAGGAATCATTAAAAAGTGAATAAGCTATCGAAAAGGTTAAGGCTTCAGTCCGTTTTGTTAATTTAAAATTCTAATGATAAATTAATTGTGAAGTTGTCAGTGGCGGCTTGTAAAACGCCAGAATGAATTTAACTGTTTGTGGCTCAAAGAACCGTACCTCGTAAGTTGGCTACAGTAAGATTCAAACGTGAAAGATAGAAATGAATTAGCAGGCTATTTACCCTGTCCTGTGCCTTATAGCACATAAAAGTAACTTAATTTGTCACAAGAATTCAGATCGCCACAAGAAAAATCAGTTAAAAGAAAAGGGTGTTCCAAAGATGGAACATCGGTCTCCTAGACCGCTAGAAACCACAAACTACATTTTTCTCACCCTTTTTTACTTTTTCGCTGTTCCACATCTTTTTTTTGGCCTTTAAGGTACAAATAAGAACAATACTAAGTTTTTAAACCATAACCTTTCTTATATTACCAAGAAATACAAAATTATCACTAGAAAACTTCAATCTGCAGTATTTGGTTGTTTACATTTTACTCGTTTTTTTTGTTTTTAGATTATGACAATTACATGTAAAGAAACGGAATACCCACAAGTAACGCAAAAACAAAATTTAATGTTTATTTTTCATGGCACAAGTTTTGCACACTTTTTGTGAACACTCAAAGCACGTTGGCTCTTGCAACAAACCCACTTGTATGCAGTTTTCCTCTTTTTTTGACATTGACTAGAACTAAAAATGTTTTTTTCTTTTGCTGCCTCTTCATCTATAGATAAAATAATATTTCGTAGCTCTAGAGGCAGGTTGGGGTTTGCCAGTCGGGATTTCACGAAATCGTGGACCCAATATAGAGAAACTCTTTTCAGGAAATCAAAACGTGATATGGTTTTTGTTTCTTCAAGAAGTCCATAAAGAATACTTGCGTTTGATCCAGCCATGGCCACCATGTAGTAAAAAATTGCCAACGGCCACCTTCTTGTTTTACGATTACCAAAATAAACACTGCACTTCATATCTGGCCTGTCTCTTCCCCTTTTTGTGGCACTATAATAATATGATTTCAGTTTACCATTTGCAACGTCAGTGTAATTGGAATGCTGCACTGTCGATAGAAGTAGGACTGCCTTATTTTTTGGGGGCACATAAGAAAGCAGATTAATGTCTTTTGTAAAGCCGTAAAGGCTAGATCCAATTTCACGAGCGCTTGTTGCTTGAAATTCGTCTGGTATCTAGGGTTTGTTCCTTTTTACTGTCCCAACTGATGTCAAATTGTGAGCTAGTAGCTCCTGAGCAAGTTCTAAACAACAAACCAGTTGTCGCAACTGATATTTCTGTTTGTGCCATACAACCCTTTAGGTAGGCAGATCGAGTGGGAATGTTACATTTTTTATCTGCTACTGAATGTGTGGCTCCATCACATCCTTTGCCGGAGTAGATGTAGGCGTTGTAACTACACTCCTGGAAATTGAAATAAGAACACCGTGAATTCATTGTCCCAGGAAAGGGGAAACTTTATCGACACATTCCTGGGGTCAGATACATCACATGATCACACTGACAGAACCACAGGCACATAGACACAGGCAACAGAGCATGCACAATGTCGGCACTAGTACAGTGTATATCCACCTTTCACAGCAATGCAGGCTGCTATTCTCCCATGGAGACGATCGTAGAGATGCTGGATGTAGTCCTGTGGAACGGCTTGCCATGCCATTTCCACCTGGCGCCTCAGTTGGACCAGCGTTCGTGCTGGACGTGCAGACCGCGTGAGACGACGCTTCATCCAGTCCCAAACATGCTCAATGGGGGACAGATCCGGAGATCTTGCTGGCCAGGGTAGTTGACTTACACCTTCTAGAGCACGTTGGGTGGCACGGGATACATGCGGACGTGCATTGTCCTGTTGGAACAGCAAGTTCCCTTGCCGGTCTAGGAATGGTAGAACGATGGGTTCGATGACGGTTTGGATGTACCGTGCACTATTCAGTGTCCCCTCGACGATCACCAGTGGTGTACGGCCAGTGTAGGAGATCGCTCCCCACACCATGATGCCGGGTGTCGGCCCTGTGTGCCTCGGTCGTATGCAGTCCTGATTGTGGCGCTCACCTGCACGGCGCCAAACACGCATACGACCATCATTGGCACCAAGGCAGAAGCGACTCTCATCGCTGAAGACGACACGTCTCCATTCGTCCCTCCATTCACGCCTGTCGCGACACCACTGGAGGCGGGCTGCACGATGTTGGGGCGTGAGCGGAAGACGGCCTAACGGTGTGCGGGACCGTAGCCCAGCTTCATGGAGACGGTTGCGAATGGTCCTCACCGATACCCCAGGAGTAACAGTGTCCCTAATTTGCTGGGAAGTGGCGGTGCGGTCCCCTACGGCACTGCGTAGGATCCTACGGTCTTGGCGTGCATCCGTGCGTCGCTGCGGTCCGGTCCCAGGTCGACGGGCACGTGCACCTTCCGCCGACCACTGGCGACAACATCGATGTACTGTGGAGACCTCACGCCCCACGTGTTGAGCAATTCGGCGGTACGTCCACCCGGCCTCCCGCATGCCCACTATACGCCCTCGCTCAAAGTCCGTCAACTGCACATACGGTTCACGTCCACGCTGTCGCGGCATGCTATCAGTGTTAAAGACTGCGATGGAGCTCCGTATGCCACGGCAAACTGGCTGACACTGACGGCGGCGGTGCACAAATGCTGCGCAGCTAGCGCCATTCGACGGCCAACACCGCGGTTCCTGGTGTGTCCGCTGTGCCGTGCGTGTGATCATTGCTTGTACAGCCCTGTCGGAGTGTCCGGAGCAAGTATGGTGGGTCTGACACACCGGTGTCAATGTGTTCTTTTTTCCATTTCCAGGAGTGTATATGCATTATGTGCATCTGCCAGGCCGATGACTTTGATGCCATATTATTTGGGTTTTTTGGGCATATATATATGTGGTACGTGTCAAATACACAATGTTTCAAATGCGTACAGGAAACAAGTTTTTTCTTTTTTTGTTTACATTGTAGTGTTATACCTAAATATTTCTGTTATCTATCCCATTCCCTTAAATGGCACAAAATGCATATATTATATCTCCAGATTTATTTACTCATATTCAAGAATTCATCTATGGTATAGAAAGAGTTGTCAAGGAGGTATGATTTCAATTTGTTTTTGAAACTATTATTGCTGTCTGTCAGACATTTTATTTCATCTGGTAATTTATCAAAAAGTTTTATAGCAGTATATTTTACCCCTTTCTGTGCCAAAGATAGGTTAAGTAAAGGATAATGTAGGGCTTTCTTTTTCTGGTATTTTAATCATGAATGTCGCTGTTGATTTTAAACTGGCCCATGTTGTTGAGAAAATATTTCATTACTGAGTAAATGTACTGTGAAGCAGTTGTAAGAATTCCTAACCTTCTAAACAGATGCCTACAAGATGTGCGACTATGAACCCCACACATTATTCTAACTACTTTCTTTTGAGCAGTGACTACCTTATGCATAAGTGTTGAGTTGCCCCAGAATATTATTCCGTATGACATCAGAGAGTGGAAGTGTGCGAAGTATGTTTGCTCACTAGTTTCTACATCTTCAAAATTGGCAATTATTCTGATTGCAAAATTGCTGAACCTAGTCGCTTTAGGAGATCCAAAAAATAAATTTTCCAATTAAGATTCTCATCTATATGTGCACCCAAAAACTTAGTATGCTCTAGCCTGTCTACTGACTTCTTTTGATGTATTATGTTTATTGTCCGGCCCCAGTAGCTGAATGGACAGCCGGCACGGTAGCTCAGCGTGTTCGGTCAGAGGGTTAACTGCCCTCTATAATAAAAAAACTGAGTTAATCGATCAACAACAAACTTAAACGGATGTCTTACGACGTCCGCCCCGAGCAGATGCAACGAACGAAAGCGAACAAAATGAGATTTTTAAAAAAATGGTCAGCGTGACGGAATGTCAATCCAAAGGTCCCGGGTTCGATTCCCGGCTGGATTGGAGATTTTTTCCGCTTAGGGACTGGGTGTTGTGTTGTCCTAATCATCATCATTTCATCCCCTTCGACGCGCAGGTCGCCGAAGTGGCGTCAACTCGAAAGACCTGCACCAGGCGAACGGTCTACCCGACGGGAGGCCCTAGCCACACATTTCATTTCATTTTTATTATGTTTATTAAAGAAATTGTACTTTTTGCAGCAGAAAATTGGATGTACTGTGTTTTTTTCAACGTTCAGAGCAAGCCCATTCGCAGAAAATCAATTAATAACTTTTCCAAAGACCTTATTTGTATCATTTTCTATCGGATTTTCTTTTACTGGGTTAATAATTATGCATGTATCATCTGCAAACAGTGTCAGTTCAGCATCTTGTTTCACATAAGAAGGGAGGTCATTCACATATATCACGAACAGGAGAGGGACCCATGACCGAACCTTGTGGAACACGTAATGTATTTTCACCCCAGTTAGATTAAGTGGCAAACTCCTTTGAATCACTTGAAGCATATAAAGAGACTTTTTGCTTCTTGTTCTGTAGATATGACTTAAACCACTCATATGCTGCTCCATTTATACCATATAATTGTAATTTCTCTAACATTAAGTCATGGTTCACACAATCAAATGCTTTGGGTAAGTCACAGAATATTCCTACTGGTGACATTTTACTATTTAAAGACTCTATTATGTGGACAGTGAAACTGTATATTGCTGTCTCAGCGCAACAGCATTTCTGAAATCCGAACTGTGATTTACTAAATATCCCAATAATGTTGACATGGCTAACCACTCTTGAGTAAATTACTTTCTCAAAGATTTTTGAAAATGCTTTAAGCAAGGATACTGGCCGGTATTTATTGACATGTGTGGTTTTCCCCTTTTTGTAGAGAAGCCTGACAATGGCATATTTCAACCTGTCTGGAAAAGTACCCTGAGTCAGTGGTGCATTACATATGTGACTCAAAACATCAGCTGTAATTGCTCCACATTGTTTTAATAACTTGTCAGAGATGTCATCTACTCCAACAGAACATTTATTTTTCAAAGATTTAATAATTTTCCTTATTTCACAAGCAGTTGTTAGATAAAACTTAATCTGACTAAAATTTTTCAAAACTGTCTCTTCCATGTACTGCCTGGCTTTTTTATTTTGAACTATTCTCACCAATTTTTTCTCCTACACTTAAGAAGTGATTGTTAAATACATTGGCTACCTGTGTACTGTTGGTTAAGATGGTCTCATTCTCTTTTACAGTAATACTACCTACCCCAGTGGTTACTTTTCCTGTCTCCCTTCTAACAACATTCCATAATGTGTCCGTAATAGCAGGAGCTGGATTATTTTTCTCCCTCTGTTTCCTCGTGTCCGATTCATTGAATCGAAATGCTCTAAGCAATATTCCTAATCGCTTTTCTGTTATAACTGATCGAAGAATTCGCCTGCCCAAGACCGAAGTGGAAAACAGCGAGGTCATAGGCTCCCTCGCAGATATGATTATGATGAAATAACTGTGCGTCCAATCACTTCATGCACATTAGTGTCTTTGTACGAGGGGGGATCAAATATAAACGGGATTTGTGTTCGTGAATATTAACAGTTGGTAGAACTGGCCCCGCGCTTCTGCTATGCTTATGCGGGATCGTTAGAAGTAAGGAGAGCGTGCTGTTATATATTCCCCGCCGTTTCGTCAGTAACGCTCACCATATCTGAGCAACAGGCGTACCACCCCATTGTGCAATGCATAATTAACAAATTTCTTGCTCGTGAAGGGGTTACAGCGCCGGAAATTTGCCAAAGATAGACTGCGCAGTTCGGTGATAATACATTATCAAGGACGCGTGTGCTTGCCTGGCATAAATAGTTCAAGGAAGTACAAGAACGCGTGGAAAATCAGCAACACGATCACCGTCCTCGGACCAGCATTACAGACAATAACATTCGTGTGGTTAAATATATTTCTAGCGACGATCGACGGGCGAGAGTATCAGAAATTACACAAAAAGTCGGAATCAATTATGGGAGCTGTCAAGGAATCATCACAAACGACCTACAGTTCCGTAAAATGTATTCCAGATGGGTCACTAAAATTTTGAGCGAAAATTTGAAGTTGAGACGTTTGGAGGTATGTCAGAGGCTTACAACAAGGTTTGTGGAATAAGGTGATGCATTTTTGAGTCGGATCGTCACCTGCGACGAAACATGAGTTCACCATTACACTCCAGAAGCCAAACAAGACAGTAAGGTGTGGCGGAGGAAAGGGGAGGTAGCACCAGTGAAAGCCAAGACTCGACTGTCAGCTGGCAAGGTTTTTTCAACTGTTTTTTTTCGATCAGCGAGGCATTTTGAGATCGATTTTTTTGCATGAACGACTCACAATCAATCCTACTTACTACTGCGAACTGTTGAACAAGGCGACAGTTGCATACCGTCGCAAAAGACGAGACCAGTCGATTCCACAGGTCATCCTTCTCCACGACAATGGGCGACACTATACTGCAGCTCTAACTGTCTCCAAGCTACAGAAAATACACTGGACTACACTTTATCATCATCCTTATAGTGAGGACTTATCGCCCTGCGATTTCCTTTTATTCGGACCGCTTAAAGAAGCTCTAAGAGGGCGACGATTTGAAGATGACGAGAGTGTGGAAGACTTCGTATGCAACTGGCTGGCGACAGTTCTTTTTATGATGAGGGCATCAAAAAGCTGCCCATACGCTGGGAAATTTGCATTTCGAAAGCAGGAGACTATGTGGAAAAATAAGTATAATTGCCTTGAGTTTTTCAGTAAATCAATTTAAATAAAAAATAAAATCCAGTTTCTATTTGATCCGCGCTCATACACTACACTTTCCCTTAGTTCAGTAGCAGCACGCAATTTCGGCAACTTTTTATTGGTATAAATTACAGTCGTCTCAATCATGTCGTCGGTAAAGTAAAGGTGTCCAACTTTTCCTGGCATTGGGTTTGTTTCCACAGTGAGGGCAGGACCTTGTATCTTGGATAACCATACTTTTGTGATGTTGAATGCTGCTGTTCGCGACCTAGAGCGTAAAGGAACTGATGACCATGTGAAACATTTATTTCTTCCGTAGTAAGAAACTGGAAGACAACTCTCATCTTGATTGTCATGGTCTGAACGCGTAGATGAGCTAGAAACAACAGTAGGCAGTTGTGGAGTGATAAATCTGCTTCTTCTAGACCTTGTGTCAGGCTGTCGTTGTTCTCCGATTTCTGCGCGGAATGGGGTATTTTCTACTTCAAATATTTATCGAATAGTTTCATCGCCACGATCATCATCATCGGGAGAGTCATCGTCATTATCTGTTTCATTATGAGGATCTAGGTTAGTAAGGTCCTCATTCGGAATGTATGACTCATCTGATCCACTTCCGAGTGGGATTCTTCAAAGTAATTTTGTGAGAGTGCGAAGCCTACAATTTTTTTCGGCCGATTTGAAACGTATTTCGGACTTCCCATTGTAAATCTTTATGGAAAACAGGAAAAATGTATTTTAACGTATTTTAATGGAGGTATTTCTATGGCTGTAACAGGTTTGCATAGTAAATTGGACTACCTGTCTGAATAACGGAATAATTAAAATTAAAACTTAAAATGGGAGTTGTTCTAATTTTTTGTCCCGCTATGAATTCAAAAATATTAACTGTATTGTAGAAGCAAAACTTCCAATCAAATTGATGAGATGTTCCGAGATTTAGGGTCGTAGGTTGTGTTACAAAAATGAACAGCATAGAAACAGAAGTGATGACTCTTTATGCAGGACCTGACCACCATTTTGCAGGACAATGCTCAAGCACGTACAGTGCAAGCTGTTACTGATTTGTTTGACTGTTGGGGCTGCTAAGTGCTATACCACCTACTGCACTCTCCTGACTTAAGCCCTCGTGAGTTCAATTCGATTTACAAACTGAAGGAAACACTTCATGGCATTCGCTTTAGAACTGCTACAAATTCGTCGGGCAATAGATCGCGCCGCTAAAAACTGTCGGCACAACTGGCACTGCTACGACTCCTACGACTTCCACATCGCCCGCAATGGGTTATACACAATGCTGATGACTACTTCGAAGGTCAGTAAAACTATGAAACACGTATCTATTTTGTACGAGCTGTAAATAAATAGTTGTCACTATTTAAAGTTCCAACCCTCGTATATAGTAGTGTGAAGGCTGCAGAGAGTATAGAAAATTTGAAAAAAAAAAGATGAAAATTCACCCTGTTCAACATTTTGATTTCTATAAAACTTGCCAAGATTTTTATATTGAGTTAACGTCGGACATTTCTATAATATTTTATTTCAGAGATCCTCTATTTTCTATTATATCTATTGTAGACTGAAACTCAACAATGCAACAATAGGTCTCTATACCATTAGTGAAGCGATTTCCTGTGCTCTAGAAGTATTTGGAAATGCAAAAACTGGAGGGCGAGTGGCGAGTTCACGCTATGCTAGACTTTGCTCAACATGATCTTGATAGGTGATGATGTCGAAAGTTATTGTGTTAAGGTGTTCAGCTGCAAAAACGGCGCAGGACTATGCATGTTTCTAAATTTAAAAATCGCCTACTGCTTATTGCTTGTAATGACACTTTAAAATGCATCTGCCGAAAGAAAATTCAGTGATCTAAAACCATAAAAACGGAAAATCGAAATCGCTTGGGCACTGATGCAGTAGTATTGTTAATGGCTGCCAGAGATGGGATTAAAAACAGGGGTATGGTAAATTAAAATTTAACCCATCAAAGGAAATGTTAACTACAAAGATATGGCAGAAGACAATTGTTGAATAAAAATAATTCAGTAAATATTACTGGTATTTAACTGAAATCTGTTTTTTCCCTGGAGATAATAGAGTATTTTCCAGTGTTAAAAATGTGCCTCGGAATGTATCTTGATTAGATTAGATTAATACTAGTTCCATGGATCATGAATACGATATTTCGTAATGATGTGGAACGAGTCAAATTTTCAATACATGATGTAATTAAGTTAATTTAACAACATAATTAAGTTAATATAACAACTTTTTTATTTTTTGTTTTTTTATAAATTTTTTTTCTTAATTTATATCTAAAAATTCCTCTATGGAGTAGAAGGAGTTGTCATTCAGGAATTCTTTTAATTTCTTCTTAAATACTTGTTGGTTATCTGTCAGACTTTTGACACTATTTGGTAAGTGACCAAAGACTTTAGTGCCAGTATAATTCACCCCTTTCTGTGCCAAAGTTAGATTTAATCTTGAATAGTGAAGATCATCCTTTCTCCTAGTATTGTAGTTATGGACACTGCTATTACTTTTGAATTGGGTTTGGTTGTTAATAACAAATTTCATAAGAGAGTATATATATACTGAGAAGCTACTGTGAATATCCCTAGATCCTTAAATAAATGTCTGCAGGATGATCTTGGGTGGACTCCAGCTATTATTCTGATTACACGCTTTTGTGCAATAAATACTTTATTACTCAGTGATGAATAAAGTATTGAAAGAATTTTGGTCAATTTTCCCACTTATCCTGTTAATTTTCCGCAATTAAAGCTGAAAATCATTAAATTTCAAGGTTTATCACGTGACGGAAATGGTGTATTGGCTTTAGTGATGTCATGACTCAGACTCCGAGTCGAATTTTCGCTTCAATTGTTCTAGCAAGTGTTTTACCTAATTTCTTGTGTATTTTCATTTTTTTTTAGTGTGAGAATGAGGCATGCAAATCGCCAACGTAGCGACCAATCAATGTCTTGAACCAGGCTCCTGAGCCACACGAAATTATTACTATTACTGTGAGAATTATTTTGATGTTGTCGATACTTTATATCAGACTACAGTGCGATTAAAACTACTTTGCGCTTTAGAATCAGACCATTGTAGCAGTGACCAGGATTTCTTTCTGTTATATTCACGTAGGAGCGCCGGAAGAATGATTCCTCGAATGCGTTTGTGAGTGCAGTAATTACTGTCATCTTATCCTGACTATCCCGATGTGAACGATACATAGGGGTTTGTAATATGTCCGTAGAATAATCATTCAAGGTCGGTTCTTGAAACTTTGTTAATAGATTTTATGGGATAGTTTACGCCTGTCTTAAAAAGTCTGCTAGTTCTCTGTGACACACTCCCACAGATTAAATAAACGTGTGACCTTTCGTGCTACAATTCTACACTTCTCTGTATACATTCAATATCACCTGTTCTACTCCATTAAATTTCGGGCATGCAGCCGCGCAAATAAAATTTCTTCTACTGATATTTCGGCCGCGTATCGTCCGGCCATCTTCAGAGCGAGTCACAAGACTGATGACAAGGTGCCAAGCGCGGCCTTATATGCTCCACCGCGGCGGTACTGCGCATGCGGGTCACAGATGCTGCGCCGCCTGTGGCGAAAGCGTACGGACGTTCGATGTGCTTATCGATGTTTGATCGGCGGCGATGACACGGTGACGACTTCTCTGCAATTTAATTAGTCCAAGAGCCGGATTCCATGCTTTGTCCAAATTGAAACCTTTATCTCTGTTTATTAAATTGTTGGCTAATCGAATTTCTATGGCTTCCTTGAATACAGAATCCCAAAAAGAAGAGGTGGATGTTAAAATCTTCACATCACTGTAATTCATGGAATGACCCGTATCAATACAGTGTTCGGCCACAGCTGACTTGTCTGGTTGTAATAGGCGTGTGTATCTTCGGTGCTCCACACACCTTTCATGAACGGTGCGTGTTGTTTGACCTATGTATGACTGCTCACAATTTCCGCAAGGAATCTGGTACACACCCACCTTACGAAGCAATAAATCGTCCTTTACAGAGCCGAGTAAAGCCGCAATCTTCGTGGGGGGCCGGAAGATCACCTTAACACAGTGTTTCTCTAGAATACGGCCTATCTTTGAAGAAAGAGCACCCACATAAGGCAGAAACGCCCTATATCTGAAGAAATTACTATCTTCTTCCGCATCGTATACCTTCTTTTTAGGTTTTACATCGAATGCTCTACGAATTTGTTGCGGAGAATATCCCTCTGGTAGCTAATTTATTCATGGAAGACTTCGAGGACAAGGCACTGGACTCAGCATGTTTTAAACCCACGGTCTTCTGGAGGTATGTGGACGACACATTCGTGGTATGGCCCCATGGTATGGATGAATTACATCGATTTCTTCAGCATTTGAATTCTATCCATGCTAGCATTAAATTTACCATGGAAATAGAAAAAGACGGGTGCCTCCCCTTTCTGGATGTTGTCGTTCGCCGTAAAAGTGATGGCACATTAGGACATGCCGTACATCGGAAACCAACGCATACAAATCTATACCTTCATGCCAGTAGCTGCCATCACCCTTCTCAGAGCATGGGTGTCCTTAAGACCTTAGTGCATCGGGCGCACTGTGTATCCGATGAAGACAATTTACAAGGAGAGCTAACATACCTCAAGAGTATTTTTAAATCGAATGGATATTCTCCGCAACAAATTCGTAGAGCATTCGATGTAAAACCTAAAAAGAAGGTATACGATGCGGAAGAAGATAGTAATTTCTTCAGATATAGGGCGTTTCTGCCTTATGTGGGTGCTCTTTCTTCAAAGATAGGCCGTATTCTAGAGAAACACTGTGTTAAGGTGATCTTCCGGCCCCCCACGAAGATTGCGGCTTTACTCGGCTCTGTAAAGGACGATTTATTGCTTCGTAAGGCGGGTGTGTACCAGATTCCTTGCGGAAATTGTGAGCAGTCATACATAGGTCAAACAACACGCACCGTTCATGAAAGGTGTGTGGAGCACCGAAGATACACACGCCTATTACAACCAGACAAGTCAGCTGTGGCCGAACACTGTATTGATACGGGTCATTCCATGAATTACAGTGATGTGAAGATTTTAACATCCACCTCTTCTTTTTGGGATTCTGTATTCAAGGAAGCCATAGAAATTCGATTAGCCAACAATTTAATAAACAGAGATAAAGGTTTCAATTTGGACAAAGCATGGAATCCGGCTCTTGGACTAATTAAATTGCAGAGAAGTCGTCACCGTGTCATCGCCGCCGATCAAACATCGATAAGCACATCGAACGTCCGTACGCTTTCGCCACAGGCGGCGCAGCATCTGTGACCCGCATGCGCAGTACCGCCGCGGTGGAGCATATAAGGCCGCGCTTGGCACCTTGTCATCAGTCTTGTGACTCGCTCTGAAGATGGCCGGACGATACGCGGCCGAAATATCAGTAGAAGAAATTTTATTTGCGCGGCTGCATGCCCGAAATTTAATGGAGTATTCATTACGCCGCGAGAAGTTGAAAATGCACATCACCTGTTCTATCTGGTACAGGTCCTACACACTCGAGCAATATTCTAGAACCAGTCGCACTAGTGATTTGTACGCAATCTCTTTCGCAGACTAATTGCACTTCCCCAGTATTCTACCAATAAACCGAAATCTACCACCTTCTTTACTCATGAATGAACAAATATGATCACTCCATTTCATATCCTAACAAAGTGCTACACCCAGGTATTTGTATGAGTCGGCCGATACCAGAAGTGACTCAATGATATTATATTCATAGGATACTATGTTTTTTCGTTTTGTGAAGAGCCAAATTTTACATTCCTGAACATTTAGATCACGTTGTCAATCTCTGCACCACGTTGAAATCTTGTCAAGATGACTGAATATTTATGCAGCTTCTATCAGATACAGTTTTCCTGTACATTATTATATATTTGTTGCACTCAGGGGCTCAGCACTTGTTTGCTGAGTACGGGTTTGGCGACCCTGGGGTTCTTGAGCTGGGGATGGTAAGTGCCGCCAGTCCCCTTCCATCGTAAACTCTGGGCATACTTCAGTGACCACCATGTGGCGCGGCGGTGGAACGTTGTGTGTCTCAAGGAATGGGAATCTTGGCTTGACCGCCCGGATCGCGCTTGGCTTGACGACCCGGATCGCGAGGATGGAATAAACCAGTATAAAAAAAAACCTCAGTCTCAAGGTGTGCTGTGCGCTGATGAGATGCATAGCTGTTGAGGTGGAACAGTCATTAATGGGCAACCTCTGGGGAACCTGCTGCACCTCAGCAGTAGAAGGCTTACTCAGGAACACAGGGCTCTGTCTGAGTGTACCCTTATTTCCCTAGCTGCTCGTGGAACCAAGATGGAACCCTCAAAATCTTCTTCTTCTCCTCCCAACGGGAAAGGTGTACCGCCTGGGAATTCTCACACCCTTTCATAAAAAAAAATGAGGGAGACTAGTCCTCCTGATAATCAACTTGTCAGTAACGGCGCTCAAGTAGTCACGAATCACAATGTCTTTGTAGTGATCAAGAGGAAGGAGGGGACGTTTGAAAAAGCGTCCCCCTTCTATATCCAAAAAGGCTTAGAAGGGCTGGCTAGTACCCTAAAGTCTATTAAGTGGTTGTGCAATGGTTCCTTGCTTGTTTAGACTAACCTGGCAAAGCAGGTGGTACTCCTTAAGAAGTCACAGAAATTGGGTGAGTATGACATCATTGTTGAGTTGCATAACTCCCTTAACTCCAAGCAAAGGTGTAATAACCTGCCTTGATATTTTGGATATAGACTTTGCTGAATTCAAACAAGAATGGGCACCACAGGGGATCATTGATGTCGAACAAAGGATACGCAAGGACAATGGAGAGACTGAGGAGACTGCCACTTTTATTGTGACCTTCAATTCTCCAACGCTACCTGATCACATCATGGCAGGTTTCCTCTGACTTAGGGTTTGGCCCTATGTACCTAACCCTATGCGATGCTTCAAATGCTGGTGTTTTGGCCATACAATGTTGAATTGCAGAGGCGAAGTGACTTGTGGGAAGTGTGTAAAGGCAGCCCATGAAGCTGGGATGAACTGTCCATCTCCAGCAGTCTGTATCAACTGCTGTGGAAGCCACCCAGTCTGGAGTTGAGCCTGCCCTGTTTTTGCAGAGGAACACAAAATTCAGTAAATCAAAGTGACCAAACAGATCCCCTACACAAAAGCCAAAAAGGACAATCAGGTGATGAAACACTCTGTCTTTGCCACTTCTTATGCTTCATTGGTGCAGAAACCTATTACTAAGGTCAACGCTTCGACTCAGACAACGTCCAGTGTTCCATTATCCACCTCTAGCACCTGTATGTGCCAAAGTAAAGTGAAAAACATACCGATTCAGACAGCTATTATGAAAGAGACCAGTAATGCTTCCACAGTGCACAGCCTAAAGGCACCCAAAAGCAGAGTGTCCCTCAATGCCAAGTTTTCTCAAAGAGAAGTGGCTCTCACCACCCCCTTTCCCCTTCATCCTTGCTGGGAAAGGATCCCACCATTCGGGTCAAAAGCTGACCCGGGCACCATCAGACATCATTCTGGCACGTCTGACAACGAGAACATCATGGATTTTGATGCCTCTTCACCAGACCCAGTCAGCTCCAAAACCCCGCCTCAGTCTACAAGCGCCTCACCATCCCAGCGCAAAGACAGGGGTAAATCAAGACTACATTGACGAAATGGCTCCCATACTTCAATGGAGTAGACTAAAACTGAAGAAACTGCAAAAAGGTGGGAATTTAAGGAGATGGGACCTGGATAAACTGACTAAACCAGAGGTTGTACAGAGTTTCAGGGAGAGCATAAGGGAACAAATAGCAGGAATGGGGGATAGAAATACAGTAGAAGAAGAATGGGTAGCTTTGAGGGATGAAGTAGTGAAGGCAGCAGAGGATCAAGTGGGTAAAAAGACGAGGGCTAGTAGAAATCCTTGGGTAACAGAAGAAATATTGAATTTAATTGATGAAAGGAGAAAATATAAAAATGCAGTAAATGAAGCAGGCAAAAAGAAATACAAACGTCTCAAAAATGAGATTGACGGGAACTGCAAAATGGCTAAGCAGGCATGGCTAGAGGATAAATGTAAGGATGTAGAGGCTTATCTCATGAGGGGTAAGATAGTACTGCCTACAGGAAAATTAAAGAGACCTTTGGAGAAAAGAGAACCACTTGTATGAATATTAAGAGCTCTGATGGAAACCCAGTTCTAAGCAAAGAAGGGAAAGCAGAAAGGTGGAAGGAGTATATAGAGGGTCTATACAAGGGCGATGTACTTGAGGACAATATTATGGAAATGGAAGAGGATGTAAATGAAGATGAAATGGGAGATATGATACTGCGTGAAGAGTTTGACAGAGCACTGAAAGACCTGAGTCGAAACAAGGCCCTGGGAGTAGACAACATTCCATTAGAACTACTGACGGCCTTGGGATAGCCAGTCCTGACAAAACTCTACCATCTGGTGAGCAAGATGTACGAGACAGGCGAAATACCCTCAGACTTCAAGAAGAATATAATAATTCCAATCCCAAAGAAAGCAAGTGTTGACAGGTATGAAAATTACCGAACTATCAGTTTAATAAGTCACGGCTGCAAAATACTAACGCGAATTCTTTACAGACGAATGGAAAAACTATTAGAAGCCAACCTAGGGGAAGATCAGTTTGGATTCCGTAGAAATATTGGAACACGTGAGACAATACTGACCCTATGACTTATCTTAGAAGCTAGATTAAGGAAAGGCAAACCTACATTTCTAGCATTTGTAGACTTAGAGAAAGTTTTGACAATGTTGATTGGAATACTCTCTTTCAAATTCTGAAGGTGGCAGGGGTAAAATACAGCGAGCAAAAGGCTATTTACAATTTGTATAGAAACCAAATGGCAGTTATAAGAGTTGAGGGGCATGAAAGGGAAGCAGTGGTTGGGAAGGGAGTGAGACAGGATTGTAGCCTCTCCCCGATGTTATTCAATCTGTATATTGAGCAAGCAGTGAAGGAAACAAAAGAAAAATTCGGAGTAGGTATTCAAATCCATGGAGAAGAAATAAAAACTTTGAGGTTCGCCGATGACATTGTAATTCTGTCAGAGACAGCAAAGGACTCGGAAGAGCAGTTGAATGGAATGGATAGTATCTTGAAAGGAGGATATAGGATGAACATCAACAAAAGCAAAATGAGGATAATAGAATGTAGTCAAATTAAGCCGGGTGATGCTGAGGGAATTAGATTAGGAAATGAGACACTTAAAGTAGTAAAGGAGTTTTGCTATTTGGGGAGCAAAATAACTGATGATGGATGAAGTAGAGAGGATATAAAATGTAGACTGGCAATGGCAAGGAAAGCGTTTCTGAAGAAGAGAAATTTGTTAACATTTAGTATAGATTTAAGTGCCAGGAAGTCGTTTCTGAAAGTATTTGTATGGAGTGTAGCCATGTATGGAAGTGAAACATGGACGATAAATAGTTTAGACAAGAAGAGAATAGCAGCTTTCGAAATGTGATGCTACAGAAGAATGCTGAAGATTAGATGGGTAGATCACATAACTAATGTGGAGGTGTTGGATTGGGGAGAAGAGAAGTTTGTGGCACAACATGACTAGAAGAAGGGATCGGTTGATAGGACATGTTCTGAGGCATCAAGGGATCACCAATTTAGTATTGGAGGGCAGCGTAGAGGGTAAAAATCGTAGAGGGAGACCAAGAGATGAAAACACCAAGCAGATTCAGAAGGATGTAGGTTGCAGTAGATACTGGGAGATGAAGAAGCTTGCACAGGATAGAGTAGCATGGAGAGCTGCATCAAACCAGTCTCAGGACTGACGACCACGACCACAACAACAACAACAACAACAACAACTTCAATGGAATATAAATGCATACAGGACTCATCTGGCGGAACTGAGACTCCTCGTACAGGGCAGACCCTTTTGCCTGTGCCTTCAAGAGACCCATTTTAAAGATACTGACACACCTGTACTTGGAGGTTATTACCTTTATAGCAATGATGACCTAACTGGTGACAGGGCAAAAGGTGGGGTTGCAGTGTTTGTAAAGGACACTTTTTACTCTATTCCTTTAACAAGACTACAAGTGGTTGCTGTTTGGATGGTGGCCCATGTTGACATCACGGTGTTCTCTGTGTACTTACCACCCCATGAGCCTCTTGATAGTGGGGTCCTCACTCATATTCTTGATGAAATACCTTGACCCTTTCTCCTTTTGGGGGACTTCAATGCACACAGTGCACTATGGGGTTCTAACACCACATGCCACAAGGGTTGGGTACTTGACGATAAGCTACACATAACAGATCTTATACTGCTTAACATGGGCCAAGCCACACATTTTAGCACCGCTACAGAATCATCTACAGCCATAGACCTCTCCTTCTGCTTGCCTGCTCTTGGGGACACTGCTCAGTGGGCAGTGGATGATGACCTTCACGGTAGTGATCATTTCCCTATCTGGATCCATCTGCCTGATAGAGCAGATCCAGAAAGAAAGCCACTCAGATGATTATTCAAGAAGGCTAACTGGATGCTTTACAGGCAGTTAGCTGTTTCTGAGCAATGTGACGGTGTCCAGGACTGGGTTGATCACATGTAGCTGTGATCCACCATGGTGCTGATGCATCCATCTCAAAGTCTGTGGAAGTACCATAGGAGGCGAACTGTCCCTTGATGGAACAATGAGTTTCATTTTGCAATCAGGTACAGGAGGGCAGCTTTGTACAGATTCAATCAATGCTCTACAGATGCGAATCTTGCAAAGTTTTGAATGGTGCGTGCAAAAGTGAGTAGAATAATTCGGGAGAGTAAGCAGAGGTCTTGGCAAGAGTTCCTGAACTCCATCAATAAAGCCACATCCGCAAGTAAAGTTTGGGAAGCCATCAGGAGGATCTCAAGGCACAATTATCAACCACCAATAACAGGTGTACGAATACAGGGGTCTCTTGTAACATTGATGAGGGATGTAGCTCAGACAATGGCTGAATTGTATAAATCCATTACGGCTGATTCCAGCCAGAATCCCACCTTCCATTGATATCGGGAGGTCGAGGAGAAGGCTGGTCTTGATTTCCATTCAGCCAATATGGAGGAATACAACCAGCCTTTCTCTCCATGGGAGCTGAATTCTGCACTGTCAGTTGCTCGTGATATGACCCGTGGAAATGACCTGATAACCTACAACATGTTGCAGTAGTTGGTCCAGTGGCCAAAGGAAGCCCTCCTTCTGCTCTTCAAAAAAATTTGGATAACTGGTGACTTTCCCAACTCATGGAAAGATCTATTTTAATCCCAACTTTAAAACCAGGAAAGGATCGGACAGACCCTGGTAGTTATCACAGTATTAGCCTGACAAGCTACATAGGAAAGACACTAGAGCATATGGTCAATAGGCACCTAATGTGGGTTCTTGAAACCAGGTCCCTATTCAGTCACTCCCAGTGTGGGTTCAGAATGTAGCACTCCACTCTCAATAACCTGACCCTCCTCGAAGCTGCTATTCAACAAGCTTTCCTTCATAAGTAACACCTTATTGGTGTTTTCTTCAATTTGGAAAAGGCCTATGACACTACCTGGAAGCATAATATTTTGTTGCAGCTCCATCATGGTGGATTCCGTGGACATCTACTGACCTCCATATGGTCCTTTCTCCTGGACAGACGTTTAAGATACAGTGTTGGGAATGCTCTGTCTGACCATTTTAAGCAGGAGAATGGTGTCCCTCAAGGGAATGTTTTAAGTGTCACGGCTTTTGCCATCACAATCAACAGTATTACAACCACAGTGCAACGTCAAGTACTATGATTGTTGTTTGTGGATGACTTCTCCATCTTCTGTGCATCCTCCAGACTCACCACAGCACTTAGCAATTGCAACTGATGAGCACGCAGTTGGAGGAATGGTCTTGCACCACAGGTTTTAGATTCTCATTAGAGAAAACAGTTTATGTTGTTTTTAATCTTTCCCACTGACCGTTTAATTTGCTCGTTTTAAAACTGGAGGACACCATTCTCACTTTTAAGGAAAAGGTGAAGTATCTGGGTCTTATCTTTGACGAGAAGCGAACATCGTTGCCACACCTTAAAGAACTGAAACTGAGATGTCTCGAGGCCTTAAACATCCTTAAATGTGTCAGTCATAGGTCTTGGGGAGCTGACAGAGCACATCTGCTCCAACTTTATAAGGCTTTCGTGCAACCTTGGCTTGAATAAAGATGCCAGATTTATGGGTCAACAAGGCCTTCATACCTTAAAATTCTGGATGCAGTTCATCTTGAGGATATTAGGCTGTCGACAGGGGCCTGTCGCACAAGCCCTGTTGTTAGTTTGCGTGCCGAGGCTGGTGAGGCTCCGCTGTCTATTCGACGTCTTCTTCTCATGGTACGCCAAGCATATAGGGCATTGTCCATTCCTACATCGCCAACATCCAGTTAAGTTGTTCAGCCGCCACTGGAATGGCTGTTCGATCATCGACCACACGCAACACCGCCATTTGGGATCCATGCAATGAAAAACCTTGAGTTATTACAGGTGGAGGTCATTAAGGTCCTAAGCCACAGGTGGAGTAGGGCCTCCCCCTGGCTACTACCAAGGCCCAGATTGCTTTTAGAACTGACTGCTACAAGAAGCACTGTACCCCAGACTATGTTTTTAAAATTAAATTTAATGAAATTTTATGTAGCTACCCAGATTTTATTACTGTTTACATGGATGGTTCTAAGCAGGGAGATATTTCGGTTGTTCTGTCATGTTCCCTGACATTGTCCTCAGGATATGGGTGCCCAGAGCAGTTTTCAGTTTATTACGCATAACTGTTTGCCATCCTGAGGGCAGTGGAGCAGATGAGAAGGTGTTGTGACAAAAAATTTATCATCTGCTCTGATTCTCAAAGTCCCTTCTCGCTGTTGGACAGGTGTACCTAGCAGATTGGATGGTGCAACAGGTACAGGATGCTCTCCTTCTTTTGCACAGGCAAAACAAGGAAATCATTTTTTGCTGGGTTCCAGGGCACACAGGCACCCTGGGAAACGAACTCGCTGTTGTCACTTCATTTTTGACCAGGAAGCCCATACGTTGGTGGGAGTCCCAGTGGCTGGAAGTGAGGAACAATAAACTAAATTCCATCAAGACTTCAGTGCGACCATGAATCACCTCCTTCTGCTTGCAACGGTGTGAAGAAGTAGCCCTTACTCAGCTTACGAGTGGAACATTGTCCATTGACACATGGCTTCCTCTTACATTGGGAGGAGCCCCTAGTATGTCGGAGATGTGGGACACAGCTATCAGTACGACATCTTTTAACTTAGTGTATTTTATATGATAACCTGAGGGTTGAACTGGGTCTCCCACAGGATCTTCGCTCTATTTTAACTTATAACAAGGCAAGTGTTGTTCGTGTCTTAAAATTTTGTGTAGTGTCCAGAATTATTCCCAAAATACTTGGTGTGCGATCTTAATGTGTCACAGAGTGGCTGGGTCATGTATTATTTCTAAGTTGTCATCCAGCCATGCTTATTTGTTCCTTTTTTAACAGCATATTTTCTCCATGAATTCATTTAGTTATCCCGCTGTGTCTTGCTGGGGTTTTATTATGGGCTTTTCTTAATCTCACCTTCTTGGGGTTGCTTTATATTTCTTGTGGTGGGGGGTTAAATGTAGTTTTCCAGTTTATTGATCTCCTTCGATAGATTATGAAAATCATCTTCGGTATATCATTAATGCAAGGGCACTGACGACCCGTTTAGTGCCCTCCGCCATAAATTATCATCATCTATACATTTGTTCACTGTATATTTCACATACTTCTCTCAGACAATAGTCTACTTAATTATAGACAACTGCATCATCTGCAGAAAGCATAATTTTACTATTAATATTGTTTGCACAGTTGTTAATATACAACATGAACAGCAAGAGTGCCAACACACATCCCAGGGCAACTCAAAGTGACTTCTACAGCTGACAACGAATTTCCATCCAAGATAACATGCAGTGTCCTCCTTAGCAAAAAGTCCTCAACTCAGTCACAAATTTCACTTGATACCCATATGATCATACTTTCGACAATAAATGTAGGTAGTGAGTCAAGTGCTTTTCAGAAATCAAGAAACACTGCATCTATCTGCTTCACTTGACCCAAAGCTTTTAGTATGTCGTGAGAAAAGTGAGAGTTGAGTGTCACATGATCGATGTTTTCAAAATCCATGTTGATTGGCGTAGAAGAGGTCATTCTGTTCAAGATACCTCATTATGTTCGAGTTCAGAATATGCTACAACAAATCGATGTCAAGGATATTGGATGGTAGTTTTGTGGATCACATCTACTACCTTCTTGTAGACAGGTGTGACCTGTGCCTTTTTCAAGAACTGGGCATGGTTTTTTGTTCAAGGGATCTACAATAGATTATAGTTAGAAGAGGGGCAAACTCTTCCATAAATCCAGTATGGAATCTGACAAGGATTCTATCGGGGCCTGGAGCTTTGTTTATTTTTAACAATTTCAGTTGTTTCTCAACACCATTGACACTAATACCTATTTCATTCATCCTGTCAGTGGTATGAGGAATAAACTGCGGCAATTCTCTTGGGTTTTCCTTTGTAAAGGAATATTTGAAAATGGAGTTAAGCACTTCAGCTTTTGGTTTGCTACCCTCAATTTCATTTCCTGTGTCACTCGCTAAGGGCTGGACACTACTTTGGTGCCACTTAAAGCTTTTATGTATGACCAGAATTTCTTTGGATTGTGCAATGTCATTTGACAATATTCAGCTCCGGCAGTCACTGAAGGCATCCCATGTTGCTCTCTTGACAGTCAAATGCAGTTCATTCAGCATATCTCTATCTATAGCTCTACGCTTTGTTTTACACCTATTATGCAGTAATCTCTATTTCTTTAAAAGTTTCTGTACAGTGACTGTATACTATGGAGGTTCTCTCCATTATGGACTGTTCTTTTGGGAACATCTGTATCCAATGCATTGTTAACTATTCTTTTAAACTTCAGTCATGGTTCCTCTACATGCTCCTGCTTGTGCAGAAAGTTTCAAGTTCCTCACTAAGATAGGACACTACTGATTTTTTATCTAGTGCTTGGTTTTGTGACTTCTGTACTTTGGTAATCATTGTAGCCACAACTGTGTAATGGTCAGTGACACCTGTTTTGATGTGGACATGCTCAAAGAGGTCAGGCTCTTTGTTGCTATTAGATCCAACATGTTTCTATCGTGAGTGGGGTTCCTAGCTATCTGTTGTAGGTAGATTACACAGAAGGCATTTAGCACTGTTTCACAGGATGTCTTATCACACCCACCACTAACAGAACTGTAATTTTCTCAGTTAATTGTTGGATGATTAAAGTCTCCACCAATGATTACAGTATGATTGGGGAACTTATGTACAAGTGAACTGAGGTTTTCTCTAAAGTTTTTGGTTACATCAGGAGATGAGTCTGGTGGGCAACAGAAGGAGCCCACTGTCATTTTAGGCCCACCCTTGATACTGAGTCATGCCCAAAGAATCTCACATACAGCTTCTTTTGCTGTCTCAGTGGATTTGAGTTTCTTTTCTACTGCAACAAATATACCACCTCCATTACCCATTTGCCTATACTTTCGATAACACTTAAATTTTCCCCAGAAATCTCACTGCTACCAAATTCAGGTTTCAACCAGTGTTGTGTACATAGCATTGTGTGAGCTTCACTGCTTTTCATGAGCACTTCAAACTCTCATAGTGTGGTGAGAATGTTTTGACAGTTTACCAATAGGATTTTAGACTCTCACCTGTGGGAGGCATTTCTTTCAATCTAACGCTGATACTTCTGAGTTTCCTACTGCTATCATTATCTGGATTGTATGTAGAGTCGCCTAATTTAAAAAACCCTTGTGTGAACCCCACACACAGTCACCTACCTGAGTAGCAGCCTCTGATTTGTATTGCACACCTGACCTACACTATGTGATCAAAAGTATCCTGACACCCTCAAAAACATATGTTTTTCATATTAGGTGCATTGTGCTGCCACCTACTGCCAAGTATTTCATATCAGCGACCTCAGTAGTTAGACATCGTGACAGAGCAGAATGGGGTGCCCGGCAGAACTCATGGCCTTCAAACGTAGTCAGCTGATTGGATGTCACTTGTGTTATACATCTGTAGGCGAGATTTCCACACTGCTAAACATCCCTAGGTCCACTATTCCTGATGTGATAGTGAAGTGGAAACGTGAAGGGACATATACAGCACAAAAACGTACAGGTTGACCGCGTCTGTTGAGTGATGGAGACCGCTGACAGTTGTAGTGGGTCGTAATGTGTAAAGACAGACATCTATCCAGACCATCACCCAGGATAGCGCGACTGCAGGGATTTATCTCTGGCATGCCTCCCACAAAACCCACATTCTCAACATATTGTCCCGCACTACATTCGTAGTGCCCCCGCCCATTATACTCATTACTCGCAGCGCGTTGCCGATTCCCGTAAGAGTTAGGGCACTGTTTGTGCATTCGCACAGAAGAAGAAGGTGGTCAAGTAGCCGGTGAGCCTTAACTATATATATACTAAGATGGTATCTGTTCTTTCGGAATCTAATATGAAATGCGCCGCGAGTAATGAGTATAATGGGCGGGGGCACTACGAATGTAGTGCGGGACAATACGTTGAGAATGTGGGTTTCGCGGGAGGCGTGCCAGAGATAAATACCTGCAGTCATGCTATCCTTTGTGTCCTCCGTGGCTCAGATGGATGGAGCGTATGCCATGTAAGCAGGATATCCCGGGTTCGAGTCTCGGTCGGGGACACATTTTCATCTGTCCCCGTTGACGTATGTCAACGCCTGTAAGCAGCTAAGGGTGTTGATTTCATTGTAATTTCATTCTAACGAGCTGCATGGTCACCGATGGTATCTGTTCTTTCGGACATGTCTGAAAGAACAGATACCATCTTAGTATATAAACATTGGATGATTGAACAGTAGAAAAATGATGTGTGGAGTGATGAATTATGATACACAATGTGGTGATCCGATGGCAGGGTGTGGGTATGGTGAGTGCCTGGTGAACGTCATGTGTCAGCATGTGTAGTGCCAACAGTAAAATTCGGAGGTGGTGGTGTTATGGAGTGGTTGTTTTTCATGGAGGGGGCTTGCACCCCTTGTTGTTTTGCACGGCACTATCACAGCACAGGCCTACATTGAAGTTTTAAGCACCTTCTTACTTCCCACTGCTGAAGAGCATTTCGGCGATGGCAATTGCATCTTTCAACATGATTGGGCACCTGTTCATAGTGCATGGCCTATGGCAGAGAGGTTACATGGCAATAACATCCCTGTTATGGACTGGCTTGCATATAGTCCTGACCTGTATCCTATAGAACACCATTGGGATGTTTTGGAATGCCAACTTCGTGCCAGGTGTCACTGACCGACATCGATATCTCTCCTGAGTGCAGCACACTGTGAAGAATGGGCTACCATTCCCAAAGAAAACTTCCAGCACGTAACTGAACATATGCCTGCGAGAGTGGAAGCTGTCATCGAGGCTAAGGGTGGGCCAACACCATATTGAATTCCAGCATTACCTATGGAGGGTGTCACTAACTTGTACGTCATTTTCAGGCAGGTGTCCGGATACTTTTGATCACATAGTGTATTTAGGGGGACCTTAAAATTCTCAACCCCATGGTGCAAGACCAGGAAGTCACAGCCTAGCTTGTCACAGAACATTTGAAGTCTCTGGTTCAGTCCTGCCACTCGACTCAGAGCCAAAGGGCCACAATCAGTTCTGGGGACAATGCTGCAAATTGTGAGCTTCGGCGAAACTCCAAACACAAGGCTGGGCTTCTCAACCTTTTCTGACAGTCCCAGGAATGAACCAAGAATGACTTCGGAGCTTAGACAACAGGCATCATATGTTCCTGCGTGCGCCACAATCTGCAGTTGGTTGCACCTGTTTCTTCAATGGCTGCCGGAATAGCCTCTTCAACATGTAAATGAGGCCCCAGGCATACACACTGAGTGCACATGGTGTCCTTTCCTGTCCCTTGCAGCCATTTCCCTAAGGGGTGTCATCATTTAACATATGTCTGAACTGCTGATGTTTAATAGATCCCTACTGTTTTTGTATTTGCATCCTACTGACATAAAAGAAAACAGATTTCCCCAAAACAGGTGACGTGGGTCTCACTGGCTTAGTTTCAGTTTCAGTGAAAGACAGCACCTGAGACTTGTTGGTTAGGGGGCTTGGTAAAACACCCTGAGTTCTCCTAGTCCCTGTTCACCCTTTACAGGATGCCTAGATCTACCATTGGCATGCCTCTCATAGTCAAGTGAATCGGTAATGACAGATACTGTACTTCCTGCAGAGGAGACAGGATACACAGGAGAGGATAGTACTCAACATACCTCAGGTACACGACTCTCGGGAGCTTTTCCAACACATCTATTGGCAACTATTTGTCCATTTTTGCACAAAATCATTATCGTTTACAAGGAAAAGAAACAAAACATAAACAGTCAAATGTATTAGAATGCACTCAATATGAACTGATGAGTGGTGAGACAGTAGCACCCAGCAAACACAATGTGGAATGGAAATAACGCTGTGCCCTATGCATGCACTCAACCATTGTTATGTTCAATCTCGTTTAAGTACTATACATAGATAAAATAGCATTTATCTACCCTGTTTACAAGACTTTGCTTGAAATCTTCACTATGAAACTAATTCTGAGCTTAAGGTTTTGAAAATCATTGGAATCAATACCAGCAACAAACTCACCAACCGTCAAATTGTTGAAGTAAAAGCTGCAATATATTAATAAACAGTAAAATGTTAAAATCCGTGTCATATTCCCCATGTAAAGCCAATCCCCATAAAATCCCCAATCAGATTGAAATTCCCCACAGTTTGGAGTATTCCCCACAAATTGGTAATGCTGGCCGTGAGTTAAATGTCATGTGATTGATCGAACAGGTTCAATACTGTAGGGTTATCTGCCACAGCTGGTTTTTAATGGTGACGAGATGGGTCTATTCTGGAAAAAGATGCCGAAGTGTACCTTCATAATAGCATATGAGAATGCATTCCCAGTCACAAGACAATGAAAGACTGACGCACACTGCTATTCTGTGTCAATGCAAGCGGCAATTTGAAAATTAAACTGCTGCTTGTTTACCACTCTGAAACTCCATGAGCCTTCAAGAAGTGTATAGTCCAGAAGAGTGTGTTAAATGTGTTGTGGTGGTCCAACAACAAGGCTTCAGTACGTGTGAGCTTTTGTGTGATTGGATCAATGATGTCTCTGGTCCTTTGGTGAAAAAATATTTGCTTGAGATGAATCTGCCACTCCATGCCTTGCTTGTTATGGACAATGTTCCTGCCCATTCTCCAGGCTTACAAGATGACCTCCTTGAAGAATTTCAATTCATCAAGATCCAACTTTTGTCTCCCAACACCGCTTTGTTACTCCAGCCTACGGACCAGCACATTATTTCTAACTTTAAGTAGCTCCACACTAAAGCACTCTTTGAGCATTGCTTTGAGTTGACTGGAGCTACCAATCTCACTCTCAGTGAGTTTGGAAATATCATTTCAACATTGTTGCCTGCGTCAAGATGACTGAAAAAGCGTGGGAAGGGGTTACCAAGAGAACTCCCACTTCTGCTTGAAAGAGGCTTTGGCCAGAGTTAATTCTTGGATAAGACTCTGAGGTGTAGGACTAGAAGTGGATAATAATGATATCAATGAGCTTGTGGAAGATCACAGCCAAGAAATGACCAGCGAAGAGCTTATGGAGCTGCAGTGTGTTTCACAGCAAGAAGTTATGGAGAGGAGTTCATTGGAGGAGAAGGGGGGGGGGGGGGGGGGGAGGAGGAGGAAGAGGAGGTGGCAACAGCAAAGCAGCAATCTTCTGGTGCAACAACAGAAATGCTGAAAGCACGGGAATCAGTTGCATAGTACATTGAAAATCATCACGCCAATGAAGCAGTGGCTATGGGTGCTACAAATTTATTTGACAATCATGTTGTGTCGCAGTTTTGCCAAGTGTTGAAATGTCAGCACAAACAAAAGACTATAGATAGCTTCCTAGTAAAAAAGAATTAGTTATGTGTTGTGAATAATAAAGTACATAACATTATACATATAATTTTCTTTGAATAAATGGCAAGAATAAAACTTTTAATACTTTTTCTGCGTGGAATGCATTGTCATATTTTATACTAATTTATATGAGATAAATTGTTTTGCTTAATGAGTGTTTAGCACTATAAGTAAGTTTCTGGAGCAAATTATGCTTATTATGAGAGGTTCCACTGCAGTCATCTTTGTAGAAAATTAATAGTCACAAACAATGGAATCTCCAAGTTGGAATATCAACAATGTTAGGAAAAGGATAGATTGCTACTCACCAGGAAGGTAACACACTGAATTGCAGACAGGCACAATGAAAGGCGTGTTACATATTTATCTTTTGCCAAAGCCTTCTTGGGAAAACATACAAATTCTGCACCGAGCCGCCAGAGATGTGTGCATAAGGTGTGCTTGCTTGTTTGAACGTATGTGCTTTCTTTTCTGAAGAAGGTTTTGGCCGAAAGATAAATGTGTAACAGTTGTTTTGTTGTGCTCATCTGTTACTCAATGTGTCATCTTTAAGGTGAGTAGGAGTCTATCCTTTTCCTAATATTGTTAAATTAATGCTAACAGTAGAAGAGATTCATTACTGTTTGACTTTACATCATTGAATAGTACAAAAGATTGTTCTTTTGTTATAGAAAATTCATGGCACATTCACGTGTTCAAAATGAAATGAAAAACTTTTGTCTGAGAATCATTTAATAGTGCATCTGCAGTTTGTGAATGATAGAAAAACATTTTCTGCCTCACAGCTTCCCCAGCAAAAGCATATATCCCCAGCAAAAGCATATATCCTTTCAAGCATGCCACAAAGAAGGCATATATGATTCCAAAGCTACCATTACCACAATCTGATTGCTGCTATACACAACTGTTGTCTTTAACAAGAATACTTTTCACACAAAGCCCTCTGCCCTGACACCATTGTATAAAACTCTCTGGGTAATCTAGTGGCATCTAGATTAACAGTAAACATTTGAAGGATTATCTCCATTCTCCTCACCAGTGTATAGCTGTTTATTGCCACTGCTTTGGTATATCAACTGAAGTATAACTTGCCATGCTGGTTTTGGCTGACATCAGCTTACTGTCTTGGAGAGGGTAGAATTATAATAAAGAAGAGGTTCGGATATATATCATTTCTGTTGGAAAATGCTAATCAATGGAGACTATTTTCAATAAAAATGTTCTATAATTTACAAAACCGCAACAGTATCATTTTCTACATGTTCTTTATTCAGGAATCACCACTAATGCAGTTGCTGTTGTATAATGCAGCGTATGATTTTCAGTCATATATTATGTTAAACATATGTATCCAGACAGTGAATAAATATTTTCTAAAGGACATCATATTTGCTGCTAACTGTAGAAATTATTTATTTCACAATTTCTGCAGTCAACAGCAAGTATGATGTCCTTTTAAAAATGCTACATGACTGTGAACTGCAATAATGAGAAGTTAACAAATATTTTCTGTTTATAATCTGCTAGCTTGTGCCATAGCTTTGTCAATGTTTTTCAGAATCGTTGTGTATGTTACACGTGAGAGGATACAGTGATCTACTTAATACTGACACCACATTTGCGGCATAGAACCATTATTTAGTGTAATGTATCAAATTACAAGAAACTGGCATCAGTCTAGTACTAAATATAATTCTTTCAAGGCCATCACGGCACAGGAGCTATAAAATTATGAGACAGTATTGTTAGCTAGTACTTACCACCAGGAGACGACATTTCAGTACTGCCAATAAACACACAGCAAAGTATATACACTATCCTAACTTCTGAAACAATAGTTCCTTCATCAGGGAGGAAAAAAATGGCACAAATGGCTCTAAGCACTATGGGACTTAACACCTGAGGTCATCAGTCCCCTAGACTTAGAACTACTTAAACCTAACTAACCTAAGAACATCACACACATCCGTGGCCGAAGCAGGATACGAACCTGCGACCGTAGCAGCAGTGCAATTCCAGACTGAAGCGCCTAGAACCACTCGGCCACAGCGGCTGGCCATCAGGGAGGAGACAGGGATCGGTTGGGGAAGGTTAAAAAAAGTGTGTGTGTGGGGGGGCAGGTTACTCAGAACCCAGGACCCATCACTTCCCTGAGGGAGGAACTGTTAGTTCTGAAAACTGGAATAGTAATGTACTTTTTTACTTATTTATAAGCGGAACTGAAATTTTGCCTCCTAAAGGAAAGTAATGGCCAGCAATCCTGTCTTACAATTTTACAGTCTTCACTAGTAAAATTTCCTTTTGATACAATTAATATCACATAGGTGGCTCTTTGGGGGATCTGATTAGCACTGACATTTAGGAGTACAATCCCTGTTTAATTAAACATTAGCAACTGTTGTTGGTGTTTGGAGACTTAATTTCCTTTATTTTGTAAAATATTATCATCAGCTATTTCACATTTACTGCTGGATAACACAAAAAAAAATTGTTATGGACTTGAGCTATATGGTTTCATGTGTGATGTATACTCCTGCAATTTGTTTATTCAATTAAAAAGGAAAAAAAGTTATGTTCAGCAGAAAATCACCTGAAACACCTGTAGCCCAAGTTTGTAGACATGAGAGTGAGTAACAAGCTATCAACCTGAGCAACAGTGATTGTGCCAGTGGATGCTGAATATATTCCATACACTGCTCTGGCACAACTTTGCCATCTAATTTAATTATTTTTATTGCGATGCAGAATTAGCAAACATCAAGCTTTCGGAGCTGAACATTTTATGGTGTTGTATGTGAACAACTTTCTTCAGCAGCATGTGTTGCCATTTCTTTTTTCCATGTAGCTCCTAAAGAAAAAGTCCCTGGTTCCAGATGTTCAGAATTCTTTTTTATCTGCATATTGCTGCA
The DNA here is from genome assembly GCF_023864275.1 of Schistocerca cancellata. NCBI lineage: Eukaryota > Metazoa > Arthropoda > Insecta > Orthoptera > Acrididae > Schistocerca > Schistocerca cancellata. Next base: position 342,152,963 of record NC_064627.1, read on the forward strand.
ATCCAAACTCATGCTGTGCAGTGAATGTAGCGTATATTTTTCATATATCCATAATCACTTCAGCAATACTACTCACAACTGAAGTATGGCCCAATAATAAAGAAGTGCACAGTGTGGAAATCCTCTCTGACGAGTGCATGTGCAATGGCCCATTCCTTAATACATACTCAAGTGATCTTGTCAAGACAGTTGCACTGTCTCAGCTGTTAATGAAAATGGGCCTGCAGCTCCCCACAAGTTGCAATGCTAGCTTCAGCTAGGCTTCTTTCGCACTTTAAAGCTTCTCAGAGCACATCACTTCTGCATGTTATACAAACTGTTAACACACACACACACACACTACTCAATCTATAACCTCAATTTGTTTCAACATATAAGAGGAAACATCAACGGCAACTTCATAACTGCCAAAGAATACGGCACCACCAAGTGTTATCCATGTGATTCTGG